>NC_135856.1:27225091-27452591 GCF_031162955.1 Sander vitreus | reverse complement strand
GACTGGCTTGCGTATTAGCAACTGACCAGTGTCACGTTTCTCACTTCTTTTTCTTTATAAATGATTATCACAAACTGATGCGGGACCCAGTGACAACTGCATTTTAACTTCTGAAGCTACTTTCTCTGCGTAATTCACGCATACTTATTTCAAATGTCCAGTCCAGCAGCAGGTTGTCACTCATCTTCACTCACAGGTTCAGAGGTGAGAATGAAGTGATGACAGTATTAGCCTGTTTTCAAATGTTAACAAATATAACTGCATCATTTATATTATTTAAGGAGACTACTGTATGTGGTTGTGGTTTTTTAGTTCAGTGTGATAGTCCAAGATCTTTTTAAGGGAAAATCCATCCTAAAAATAATGTTTATTGTGCTTTTTGAAAGTAGAAGTCAATACATGCAAACACACAACAGTTATCCTATAAGCTGGAAAACAGAGCATCAAGACTAAAATCAATGAAGTCACCAGATGACCCTTTGGAGTGTCCTGGAGTTTGGAGTGACTTTATGTGAATGAGCTCATATATGTTTGTTTTTTAAGCTTTATTTGTAGATAGCTGCAGATCAGTGTCCCCATATTACAGCAAGCCTCCAACACTGATTTCAGAGTGTCCATAGCTTTTGTTGTATCTTACTCTATCTGTGAAACAGCTCCAGGATTAGTCTCCTGGCATCCTCTGCAGTGTGTTAAGCTCATTTTAATATTACTAGTCAAATTTGCATATCATAAATCATAGCTCATCTTCCTCTGTAATGCGAGTTAGATTTTTAGTAGGCATCGGTGCATACTTAATTAAAATAAATGTTCTTAGACTCTGTTGAAATCTACACATAAAAAAATACTTCCACAGTGTCGTTGTTTGTAGGCAGAATACATATTCGTTAACTGCAACACTTTTCATATGTTCCAAAAGAAAAGAAACATTATTGTTTTATATTTCCTAGATCAAACAGTATTGTTTTTGGAGAAATGAAAAAATTTTTGTTACAGCCAGCTTTGTTACGGCTGTAAGCAGTCCACCAAAGTGCTGCCGCGAGGGACTAAACACTGAGAGATGCATAAACATACTGTGACGCGCTCGAGATTGTATTGCAATAAATAATATAAATGAGACCATAAACAACATACAATATGTGGCTCCTACAAGCTTATTGCCTGTTGATATAAAAAAAAACAACCGTAAAAGTAATTGACTTTGTTTAGTCACAACATGTATGTCCATTACTGAAAGTGATGTCCATATTTTCCCAGAGTGACTTATGGAGACTGTCCGCCATGGATTCAGCAGATCAACTCAACATGACTCAAATGGAAGAATCCCAACTTGAACATAAATCTTCCAACTGCTGCTCAACTACCGGCACAGTAAATGATGAGCCCTTTTTGAAGCTGGATGACAGCACAAAGCTGGTTGGAGTTCGAGTTATTCTCATTCTTGCTTACAGCACAATCATATTGTTTGGAGTCATCGGAAACTCCTTAGTGATATACGTCGTCTGCAAGTTTAAACAGCTACGGACTGTCAACAATTTCTTCATTGTAAACTTAGCTGTGGCAGACTTGCTGGTGAATACGCTGTGTTTGCCTTTCACCCTTGTCAACACTCTGTATGGCGAGTGGAAGTTTGGTCAGGTGTTGTGCTTCATGCTGCCCTACTCTCAAGGCCTGGCCGTGCACGTGTCCACCATCACCATGAACGTCATCGCCCTGGACCGCCACAGGAGCATTGTCTACCACATGGAGACCAAGATGTCCAAAGACATGTGCGCTGTGGTCATTGTCATCACATGGGCTGTCAGCGCCCTGTTGGCCAGCCCCCTTGCCATCTTCAGGGAGTACGGGACGTTCGTCATACCACCGTACCAGTCTATTCAGGTGTGTACGGAGCATTGGCCGGGAAGCAGCGCAAACGGAAGCATCTACAGTGTATCAGTGCTTCTGGTTCAATACGGTTTACCTCTGGCCATCAACTGCGTTGCATACATCAGCATCTGGAATAAGCTGAAAAATAATGTGGTTTACGTAGGTCGAAATGCCCGCCATCAGCACAGGAAGAAGACCACTAAGATGCTGGTGACCATGGTCGTGGTTTTCGCTGTCAGCTGGTTGCCTTTACATGCGTTCCAGTTGGCTGTTGACATTGACAGCACGGTGCTGTTTATGAAGGATTTCAAGCTGCTTTTCACGGTGTTCCACATTGTGGCAATGTGCTCAACGTTTGTCAATCCCATCCTATACGGGTGGATGAACAACAACTACAGGGTGGCCTTTTTGTCCGTGTGTAAGTGTTACCAGCCCTTCAGTTCGCAGTCAAGACACTCCAAAAGCAGAGAGACAAAAAAAAATGAAGACAGGGTTTGTACAGATTGCAAATCAACAAATCTCTAAGTCTAAATTGCACATACAAAGAAGGTTCATTGATAATCATTTGTGGAAATGCATGATTTGTATTTGGGTTTGTGTGGACATATGAAAACTATACATGGGTAGGAAGAAATTACTGAAATGTTTGAAAAAGGGCCTCAACTTTAAAGTGACTAACTCTTATTCCAATCAATACTCGACAACTCACAAGTATTTATGAGTAAAACCATGATGGATATTCTTCTTTGTTGATGCAGGCCATACGACCACATAGGTCAATTGTTCCCTACCCTTTACTGCGACCCATAGGGCTGTTTCATAAATTAACGTCCCTAGCGGTGGCAGGAAATACAACCCA
Source organism: Sander vitreus (assembly GCF_031162955.1). Lineage (NCBI taxonomy): Eukaryota > Metazoa > Chordata > Actinopteri > Perciformes > Percidae > Sander > Sander vitreus. The sequence goes on along the minus strand of NC_135856.1, from coordinate 27,449,866 downwards.
AAGGAGTTTTTTTCTGTCCTCATACCTAAAGGTAATGGTAGCTTTTTAAAACACAACATTGTGAAATGGTCGCAGTTTGGTTATGTTTGGGCACAACATTTTTATTTGGTTAGGTTTAGGAAACAATTGTGACCCTAAGCATACACAGTATAATTTAGTCCATGTGTATCTCTATCAACCATTAAATCAGCTGTAAAAGGGGGACTAAAATATTTGAGCTGCTTCTGTGCTTCAGCGCACTAACCCCCCGCCCAAATTTGTTTGCATGGTCCAGGGGCCTGTTTCACAAAACCAAGATAAGGGATTAAGCCGGGATTTCCCCGTTATCCTGGATGAATTTAGCCTTGACTCGGTTTCACCAAAGCGGAGGCACATAAATCACCATGAAGATTTATTCTGTGCAGCTAGCCTGGTCCCGACCAGGCTAACAGCCAGGATTTATTTAATCCTGGAGACCTTTCTGATCACCCAGCAGTGGTTTTACCTTATTGTTATCAGCCTGGATTAAAATACAACATGTGCATATTGCTGTTCATTGAAGTACTGTTATTAGCCTATTTAAAGTTGTGACCATTATTTGTTTTAATAATTATTCATGTGACAGTCATTGTTAGTTATATTTCTGTATGAAGACTGCTGTTCATATTGTTGTTAGTTGTAAGTTTGATGAATATATTATGACCAGTTGTTGAGATAAGTAGAAAAGGCTGATAACATTTCAAATGTGTTTTAAATGAAGTCTGTTACTAAAGGCAATACATACAGTGCTGTACATTTCTATAGTTGACCAATGCACCTTGAATTATTTTAGTTGATTAATTTTTTGTTAATTCTTTAACAATAAGGATCATGTTTGTTCAACTTCCATGTGCATTGTATTTGGCATTCTCAGCACACAATTTGTGTTGTCCAGTAAACTGGGACTATAATTTGGGAGGACTTTACAATTTAAAGAACACATCCTAATTGTACAATCCTCCCAAATTATAGTCTTAGTTCACTGGACCAGTAACTATCTAGTGATGTAGGCTACTGTACATTCATGTAACAACAGGGAGAGGACACCTCAATGGTTTTTGACCTTATATTTTGCTGGGGGGGGGGAATAACTGATGAATATACTCTGTTCCATTCATGTCTATGTTCATATATACAAGGGAGCAAGGCATATAATATGTAGTGAAGGAAACTCGTCCTCTATAAAATATAAAAGAAATGCGAGAAAAAGCGTGGCACATAATAGGCTAGCGGATAGACTGAATGATAGTCTAAAAATATACATTTATGAACTACCGCTCTTAACTGAAACCATTCAATGAGTCAGTTGTCATTTGCAAAAACGAACAGTTGTACACTTTGCATTAAAAGCGAGCAGTGGAAGTTAATATGACTTAGGACATTTATATTTTAGCCCATGAGAGAGAGGGAGGAACGGAGTGAAAGAGATATTTACACATCATACTCTAGTGTTGTAGAAAATTGATCTTCATGGTAAATTTCCTGAGTAACATTATCTTCTGCTTACTTTTAAGGCAAAGAGTACAACTGTTAATTTGTGCAAATGATGAGTAGCCTAATCCTTGAATGGAATGATTATGACGGTTTCAATTCAGAGCAGTGGTCAGTTAATGTATATTTAGGCTGCTTACGCATTCAGTCAGTGATTGTCTGCTACGCTTTCTCTCGCTGTTTCATTACAGCGGCTGTTTCTTTTATTTTTATACAAATAAAGTGTTTTACGTCATCATACTTGTTTTTTTATTTCTACTCATACTAGTTTTTGTCCAGTCATGTTTGTTCTGTATGAACATTTATTGTAGAAAGATATTTAAAATTAGACATAGCTTCTAGAGATTTGTGCATATGGTTGTAAAACATATTCTCGCATTGTGAATAGGCCTACGGGTTTGACATTAAGCCTAGTCCTTAGGGTAAATTTCCTGAGGAACATTAATTCCCTCTGCTCACTTTTAAGGCAAAGTAGGCTAAATAATAAAATGTTTATTTATATAGTGCTTTACAGGCTACTCAAAGACACTTTACAGTAAAACCAGCACATTTAGCACATAAAAACAGATACAGCAATACAACCAACACATAAAACAAGCATATTAAAAGCAATTAAAACAGAGTGTACAACTTTGTAAAAATGTGGAGTGACTAGTAAGTAGATCTTTTTAAATCCTTATGCATTCAGTCGGTACACTATTGTCTGTTGGGCTTTTTCTCTCTGTCTGATAACAAGAGCCGTAGCCTATTTCACTTTTTGCATATTAAATGTTTCACCTCCTTGTAATTTTCCATTAAAAGCTGCTGTTCAGCAGGTGAAACATATGCCGCTCGCGTCTTCTCCATTTCTGCATCAGTAAATCTGTGATCGATACTGTGGTGTATTTAAGAAAGTCGTGGACGTGCACTTATCCCAGCTATCTACACCTGGCTTGACATAGCTTCACCTTCTCATCCTCGCTCGGCAAACGTGCAACCGATTAAGCCGCGATGAGTGGATCACACTAAGTCAAGCTGCGCTTTTTCAGTTATCCTGGATTTCTTCATTCTATTTTTTTTTTTTGACAAAATGCAGTTTACAAAAAAAAAATCAGGTAAGCAATAGCAGCACGTGAACAACAAGTGCACAAACTTATGAAAATAAAAAAGTAAATAAATACATAGAAACATACGAGGCTATACAAACGAGAAATAACAAAAATATAAAAAAAGAAATAACAGACATTACAAACAAGTACAAGACATACATTTACAGTCAGTAAAGAGGTTTCAGGGAAAAAAAGCTCTACAGTTTCCACAATTTTGATACTTTTTTTGTTATCCAACGATCTAAGTGACTTCAGTAGAGATTTCAATTCTATGAGAAAAGGTACAAAATTAGGAGATGAGTTAGAAAATTTCTGCTTGTGAATATAGAATTTTGCATACAGAATAACAAAATTAATTAGATATTGAAGGGCACCATTACCTGAATTATCGTAGAAACAGATGATATCTTTAAGATTAAAGGAGTAGATAAAGTTGGTGGGTTCAAAAAAGTAAGACTCCAAAGCTGTCCAAAATCTTTTGGAAATTTCACAATCAAAAAAAAGGTGAGATATTGTTTCAATATTCTGTTTACAAAATGTCAATGTCGGTAAATCTAGCAACAAGGTGATTAGTAGGGTATATGTTATATAAAATGTTGAGGTGTAACCTTAGCTTTGTTAGAAACACAGTACTTATATGGTAGAAGCCAAGCCTTTCTCCAATTTATCTTCTCAATTTTGGATCTCCACAATATGCTTATTATTACACATTGTGTGCGTTACTTCAGTTCCATCCAGCTTGAGCACCAAAAACCTTGAAAAGTGCTAAGAAAATCCACCAAAAAGGAGGTGGAGATTAACAACCATTTAAACTGGCATAACAGATAGTGACAAAGAAGGCGATGTTATAGCCATCACAATTTGTTTTTATCATAAAGATAAGTATTATTATAGACAGAGCAAGTCAAGTAAAGGACCATGGAGTTTATTTCTAAATATGCTAACAGAGATTTGGTAGATGTCCACCTAAATTAAACAATTAAAGTAGAAAATAAGAGGTAGCCTACAGTAGAACACCTTAGGTTGGACTAATCAAGTTTTTGTTTTGCCTGAAAAGAGAAAAATAGCATTTTAGAAAGAAAAATAAATAAATAAATAAATTATGTATATATATATATATATATATATATATATATATATATATATATATATATATATATATATATATATATATCAATGTCCCAACAGAAAAGAATAGGGCTAAAGTTCCTTTTTCTGGTGCCCATGAATGTAGCTTCTATGACAATTACATCATCATTATATCATCTCTTGATGATAAACAACAACAAAAAAAAGATCACAAATAAAAGTGAGCATACTTGTAAGAAAAGATTTTTTTAGTAAGCATCAAACAGCTTGAATGACCATTCTCAGTATTAGATGAGACTTACGTCTACATAGACATTCTATGTTACCTCTGAACAATCAATCTTCTTTCCGTTTATGAAGACAAAAAGGCTGCGAAAAGAGGCTTTCTTCCCTTCTTCACCAAGGGCCACAGCTTCTCTCTGGCCGCTTTCTCTTCAGAGGACAGTACTTCAGTGAGCCTCAAGTTGTTGTCTAGAAGAAACTTTGAGCCTTTCGCCTCCTTCCAGACAGCATCACGAAAACGTTGCATTGCGAAAAGGATGACGGTTGATCTACTTGGGCCGTCTTGTTGTCGCTGCCCGATGCGATGGACGATGTCGACCCCATCCTTCAGGCTGTCACGAACATTGGGAGCCACTTTACCCAGGCTCTCGATGGTTCTGCTCCTGATATTTTCTCCATCTTCCTCCTTCACGCCGTGAATCTTCAGGGACCACCTTCGACTCTAACTTTGGCAGTCAGCGATGTTTGCCTTCAGAGTTTTATTTTCTGCTTGCAATATATTGATCTCTTTTTTCATGCCTTCCAGTGTGTGTTTCTGTTGTTTAACATCCAAAGTAAGCTGCTGAATGGTCGAGGTTAGCTTTTCCATCTGTTTCGAAGTTGACTCAGTCGTTTTTTCTATGGCAGAGATTTTCCGAAAAGTCTCATCATGTTTCCCAGATAACACAAGGATGGCTTCTAAAATATCAGCAGTCTCTCTGTTGTCACGTTTTACCTTTTTTGTTGGAGGTTTTAACGGCGTATCTGGCAGTGGAGTTGCAAGGGGTTTTTTGATACAAGACTTACATGGAGGGATTATGTTTCAAAAATAGTAGAGAAATGTAAAAGGGTAATGAATTTAATGAGATGTCTTGCTGGAACGGAATGGGGAGCAGATGTAGCTTCTTTGAAGCAAATGTATGTATATTTAATTAGAGCATGAATTGAATATGGGTGTTTGGTTTATGGATCTGCAGCCAAGTCAGTTTTAGCTGGATTAGATATAGTCCAAGCTAAGGCACTGAGAATATGTACAGGAGCTGTGCGATCTTCTCCAGTGTGTTCCTTGCAGGTAGAAACGGGAGAAATGCCACTCTGGTTGCGGAGAAAGCAACTTCAGGCTAACTAATGGGTCAACTTGATGGGTTAAAAGTGTGATCACCCAGCTAAAATAACAATTCAGAGAAGCTGGGAGAGAGAGGTGGCAAGAATTTCAAGTTTTGGATGGACAGGCGAGACAGTGGCACAGGAAATGTCTATTCATGACAAGAGCCTTTGTCCTGGAGTACTGTGGCCATCAGTTCCTTTATGGCAATTGGAGGTCCCAAAGACTGATTTAGAGATACTTGGGATTAAGTCAGAAAATCCTGAATCAGATTTGGTGCGTGAATTCATATTCATATAATAGAAAGATATCAAGAACACATATTAATGTTTACTGATGGTTCAAAGGATCAAGAAACAGGTGCTACAGGAGCAGCTTTGTTGTTCAGAGGTGGAATGCCCAAGCGTGTAAGAGAACCTCAAATTCCCTAAGTGTGTTCACAGTGGAATTATATGCAATCCTGATGGCAGTACAATGGACTGAGCAGATTCAGAACCAGAAAGTGTTGATATGTAGTGACTCTGTGTCAGCTATCAATAGTATTGGGAAAGGGTCATCAAAGAGTCGACAAGACCTTGTGTATGATATTCTTCTGGCAATTAGAGATGTGAAAAGGAGAGGGGTAGAAATATCATTAATTTGGGTCCCAGCTCATGTAGGTAGTGCAACAAATGAAAAGGTTGATAAGTTGGCCAAGGAAGCTGCTCAAAAGGAAATCATAGATGTCAACATTAATCTAAGGCGGAGGGTAAAAGTACTGTGTGGCAGGGAACAATTTTAAAATGGCAACAGCTCTGGGAGCAAGAAAACAAAGGGAGGCATCTATTCTCAATATCTAGGAAAGTAACTGACTCAGTTAATGTTTGTAAAAGAGGGGAGGGTAGACGTAAGGAAGAGGTTATTATTTCTAGAATGAGGATTGGTCACACGTTGCTGAACAGCACTTTATTTCTTTTAGGAAAACACCAGAGTGGCTTGTGTTCATGTCAGGAACCTGAGACAGTGCATCATGTTTTGATTTCTTGTCGAAATCATGACCAACAAAGACAAGCTCTACTCAGATAATTGCGAGAAATTAGTTTGGAGGAAGTATCTCTGAAAAGTATTTCAGAAGTAGGGTCAAGCGGGAGGGGAAAACGTTATTTGTTCAAATTTTTGATAGTCACTCGGCTGTATAACAGGATATAGTGCACTACGGTGCTAGTTCCATAGATGGCAGCAATGCAACTTTTTGGATGCTGGCTGCCGTAAAATCTCAAAGAAGAAGAAGAAGAAGAAGAAGAAGAAGAAGAAGAAGAAGAAGAAGAAGAAGAAGAAGTTGCAAGGGCCTCAGATTCAACTTGTGCGTCTGGACTTGCCTCAAACCAGTCACCATCCTTTTCTTGTCCGCTAGTTTCATCCACGTCCTGCATCTTAATAGAGTTGTTGCTAGCTTCATCCACGTATAGCATGTTTGGAGTAACGTTGGCGTCGTAAGCTTTCTCCAGTCTCAAAGTTTTTTTGCTTTTCCTTTTGGCCATTCAGGACCGACTTAGCTCAATATGTATAAGTTATCACTTATCTGTGTTGCCTTCTAGAAATATTTAAAGTTTCATCGGTTAGTTAAACTCAAACCCTCCGCTTTACCTGACAGAGCGAAAAACGCCCACCCACCTACATCGCCGCCATCTTGGCCTCTCCCATTTCTTCATTATACTTTTGTGCAACAGGCCCCAGGTGGACGAAACGTCTGACGTCATCAGCGTCTCGACGCAACTGGCTTCGTTCAAAACGATTCAAGATGGCTACCCGATGTGAGCGAGTTCGCGGCTAGTAGCCATAGGCAAAATCGGCTAAATAATGCCGTTAACGTTGGTCTTGCACCACTCATCAACCTTGGTCGTTTTTTAAAGTGTGTTGCTGCTGCTTCTGATAAGTGCTGTGGTGTGGTAAGTAAAAATAATGACGTTTATTTTGTCCGGTGCAATGAGAGTTGGAGCTAACTACTAACTTAGCTAGCTACGTTTTCAGTTGTAATGAGTAGCTAACGTTAATGTAACTTGTTATTTTGCAGTCACGTTATCCGTAACCTCGTTATTTTTTATTTGTATTTTTATTAATGCATTTACGTTACTTCGTTAGAATAGATTAAGACGTTTATCCTCTACCATTGTCATTAACTTAAGGAATGCGCGCGTAACGTTAGGTCGGCTAGCAACATCTTAAACATAACGTTAGCTTTTTACATCGGCGAAGTAAGTAACAAATTGACCCAACTAACTTGTATGTTGAAACACGGTATACTGTATGACATTGCATGTGTTTTTTTGTATTGCGCCAACTGTGTCGACTTTGTATGTAACGTTACAGTTTGTGGTGATACGTCAGAATGCTAACATTAGCTATTGTCGACTGCGGTCAAGCCAAGTGTTGCCAATTCTTTTCCAATGAAAGTCGCTAGCGCCAGCTCCAAAAGTCGCTAAAAGTCGCTAGATGACGTCCTACGCTCATTTGCATATTTTAACGTCATTACGCAATCATTTGTATAAATCTTAGTGGTTGTGTCAGCAAGGTAGATAGAAAGAAATAGAACTCTTTAGCCAAATAATCACAAATTCAATACAGGAATTTATTTTACCTTTATAATTATTACTTGGGTAGCCTATCTTTGAAGTAAAAAAAAAAAAAAATTCTACAAAGGGAGGGAAAAAGATCGATAAAGAATTCTCAAAGAAGGCTGGCTTGCCCAGGTCCAGGCCAGCTCAGCGGCGTCTTTCTCCCGTCGCCTCCTGCTGTCTCTCCTACCTACACCAGCACCCGCACACCCTGTCCCCCTTCTACCTGCCTGCGCACTGTGCGCAGTGCTGCTGCACATGAGGAGAGAGGGGAGAGGCTGCTCCGCTGCTCCTCAGTCACAGAACAGAAGACTGTTTCGGCGGCTACAGGAGAGAAATACCTCACGTGCTCGCTGGACAATACTGGCGACTTTTCTACAGAAAGTCGCCAGATTTGTCGCTAGTCGCTTTTTTGAAAAAAAGTCGCTAAGGGGGTCTGAAAAGTCGCTAAATCTAGCGACAAAGTCGCTAAATTGGCAACACTGCAGCCGACACATCGTGAACAACAGTCAAGCCAGCCGACCCAGTTTTTTTTCTGTACGTGATTATGGTAGCTTTACAGTAATAGCGTCTCAGAACTGGTTTCAAAATAAAAGCATTCGTCTTGTACATAGCGAAAGACAGTCAACGAAAGCAAATACGTCAAAGGAAATGTACGGAATTGTGATATTTACTTTCAAAATAATAGTTCAAATAATTGACATGATTGCTTAAGCCAATATTTTTTTATTGCAATTTCTATTAAGGCCCTGTTTCCACACACTAATTTCACTTCAGGGTAATAGTAGACGTACACCGCCTCATATTGCCACCCAGGAAGTTTCAAGTCATTCTGGTGTTTAGTTTCAAATTAAAAGCCCGCCAAAGTGTCAATATGAGACAAAATACATATGCTTTTGGATTCAATTTAAAAGGAAACGCCCTGTTATCAAAGAATAGTTCCACTTCAGGGTTATAGTATTCGACCCCATGGTGTGACCCATTAAGTTTCAAGTCATTCTGGTGTGTAGTTTCAAATTAAAAGCCCGTCAAAGTGTCAATATGAGACAAAATACATATGATTTTGGATTCAATTTAAAAGGAAACAATGTACCATGTGTTTTTACCAAGGGAATACCTGAAGATGAGAAATATCTGCCATTCAAAGAATGACTGGGGGACTATAAAGTGGAGAGGAGCAACCATGCCCCATCCTGTTCAACAGGACAGCAATAGTTGTGGGGTCATCGTCACCATGGTAATGAACAAGTGTGATCTCAATTTTGATCCCTGCATATCTCTATCAAACTCAGTAGGAAAAACATGGTTTATCTGAAAATGGCTAAATAACAATTGTCACCAGGAATAAAACACTGATGGAAATGTTAAGTCTTTCGAAGTATTGGCTAAATTGGTAAAGCAATTTAAATATTTTTACTATATTCAATGTATAAAGTCACTAGGACATATCCTAATGGATGAATGATACATAATACCAGTTTCTCTAATAAAGACAATTGTTGCTTTACTGAGATGGTGATTGACAGGACGTCCATCATTTTAACATGGTTTCCATGGGGGATATGAACAATGCTGCATTGTTCTTTCACTGCATGTCCAAAATTACATTGTGTTTAATACCTTTCATGTCAGATATTGGGGCAGGTAGTGTCTTGATTCAATGTAAAAAAAAATAAAAATGAATGTATAACTATGCAGCAAACAGTTATTTAAATATATACAGTACATAATTTAAAGTCAACTAAGATGATGAATATATCATAAATTACATGACAAACAACAATTGTTGTGCATGATAAAAACTATAACAACTTATCAATGTCCAAATAGTGAATTCACACTCAAATTTATTTTTTTATGATTGAAGTGAGGGAAGATTGTTGACAAAACCCATGTATTGTGTACGTCTATTAGTATTCATTGCATTTTTGTTCAAAAACAATGTTTCAAAGATTACAAGCTTCATTCTGTATGTTGGTGTAGATGGCGAAGGCAGTGTTGGAAGCATTTCCTGCATTGCCACTCATGTCCTTTGGGACATCCAAGAAGGAGATGGCTAATGCAAGGACTAAGTTCGCACTTGGAATACTCAATGGTTCAGGTTTGTTATTCATTTTTCTCTTTTCTTTATATGAGGTTGTTCATTTTGTTATGTAGTTAAATACAGTCAAACCCATTCAAGTAAACTACAGCCTCTAAAAGTGAATGCACACATATACAGGTTTTGTAGTCCAAAGCGTCATTCGTTTGAACAAATTCACCATCAAATATCACACACACATCTCATATTAACTCATAATCCAATCACATAATCACAGGACTCATAACCAATTAACAGAACAATGAACATAACTAAGAAAACATCAATACAGTCAGCTGTTACTAAAACACAAATCGGACTCCAAACACTAAAGTTATACCAAAGAAAAGAACCTATTCGGAACCACACAAAATGCAAAACTAATCAACAAAAGACACATTCAAAACACATACAAGTTACAGTGATGCGTCATAAGCGTCATTACAGTCACCATGTGACTACATGACGGATTCGTCCTTGAAACTAATTCAATATCTGTTGAGTTGATGATAATTCATAATCGAGTTCAGAAGCTTCATATAAATTGATCCCAGCTGCTAACAAACTGGAATGTGTTAATATTAAGTGTGTGTAATAGAAGAAATGTGTTTTCTTTCAGTGTTTGACATAGACAACCACTGTACGATGTGCTCTGCCTCAAAGCCCCCAGGATCAGGGCCTCCAACTATTGATTGGGTTAGAGGTTTTCATTTTTTCTTGTACATTTATGATTTGGGGTGTATTGTATGATAATATAATACAATCTATTGTTTGAGTATTTCTCAAACTCTTTCAGACAAAGGAAAACCGTAAACAACGTTGCGGAGCACCTAAATTCTCTACATTCCTTAAAACAATCCTAAATGGCCTCTTATTCCATGACAAGATGATAAAGATATTGTCTTTGCTTATTTCATTTTACAGATAATGTGTGACACATGCCAAAGGTGGTACCATGAGCTGTGTCTGGGGATGGGTAAAGACCAACTCCTACAAGCAAGGGCAAGCAAGTGGGATTGTGTTCTTTTGCAATTAGGACCAAATTTAATTTTCTTGCGATGGAAGAACACACTCCAACAAGTAAAAGTATTTACAGAAAAAAATGTGTAATTGTTGAAAAAGCTAACGCTAAACTGGATACTTGAAAATGTATCTTCATATATTTATTTTTTACGTATTTATTATTTTCACTTTTTCATATTCTCTAACTTTAAATACGTAGTTAGTCCAATATGGTTACAGCTGTTTTTATTGTATTTAATTTCAAAATGTAAAGCTTATATTGTTCTAAAGTTAAATGTTTGTTGTGAATGTACAAAACTATAAAAAATACATTTGTAAAAAAAATACATATTGGGTATTTAACAGACACATGTATGTATGAGAGTATGTGTGACAGTATGTATAAGAAAAAATAAAAATGTACAAAGTTAATTGAATAAAAAAGTATTACAGTATCAATCGAAGTAGACCAATCAAGTAGTAAACCAAAGTTAATGGATGAAGAGCCTATACCCCTGCCTAGAGGTTAAATGGTGGAAATCCTGGTGGGGTGAAATGGTTTCTGCAAAGATGGGGCTGGACTGTAGAGCAATGGAGTTCAGGCGACCCCGAACTTTGTCTTAGTCATCAAAATTAGGATTCCTATACTTACTTGCAAGACCATATTATTCTCCTCCACTGTGATCATACAAAGAGAAAAGAATAACTTTCAATGTAAAGCAAAATATTGATGGTTAGAATATTTAAACTAGTTAATTAGTCTCATATTTGAATCTTTGGTGGGCTTTTAATTTGAAACTATACACCGGAATGACTTGAAACTTCCTGGGTGGCAATATGAGGCGGTGTACGTCTACTATTACCCTGAAGTGAAATTAGTGTGTGGAAAAAGGACCTTGTTAGAAATTGCAATTAAAAAAAACTATTGGCTTAAGCTTACAATTGTCAATTATTTGAGCTTTTATTTTGAAAGTAAATATCACAATTCCGTACATTTCCTGTGACGGTATTTGCTGTCGTTGACTGTCTTTCGCTATGTACCCGACAAATGCTTTTATTTTGAAACCAGTTCTGAAACGCTATTACCGTAAAGCTACTATAATCAGAAAAAAACTGGGTCAGCTGGCTTGACTGTCGTTCACAATGTGTCGGCTGGCTTGACCGCAGTGCTTTTTGGGCTTCGCATTGAAGGCGTAGCTAGGTGTACTTTGCTCCAGTTTTCTCAAACTATTGGTCCAAAAGACCGTTATCAGATTGTAACCCAATCAATGGATATTCCCCCGAAGAATGAGCTCATGAACGTTTTTGTTTAGCTCTCAACAACAGAGCAGTGCTTGCTGAGGTGCGCTGAAACGCGATAACGTTAAGTGAAATGAAACAGCATTAACGTTACAGGTTTCAGATTTTTCATTGTCTTTAAAACAAGAATAAAAGTTGACTTTCAGATTTCAATTGATTGTATATTAATGTGTATGTGTTTCTTAAAGCATTTTATATTCATATTTTAAGGTAACCTTGACTAATAGATTGATCTTTTATTGCAGGTGTTTGCCGAGTTCCATCGCCTTACAAATGTGAACCATCACAACCAATTCTCCTGTGAGCTTGACCGACACACACCACGACTGATTGCCCTGTACAAGCAGAAGGCCTCCATGACAGGCAAGACGGCAGATTTGTTGAGAGAGATTTTAAGGATTTATGACCTCCAGGTGAGTATAACATAAACTTAGACATGAACACAATGTTGGGACTTTGAATGAAGTCTGTACTGAGTTCTAAATCCCTTGGAGTGTCTTTTTTTTTTTTTTTTTTAAGTCTTTTTTTTTAAATTTTATTATAGGAACAACATGATGTCAACATGAGACGCACACTGGCACTTCGGGCCCTCCCACTGTATCTGCGCGATGATGCCTCAGAGTTCTTCAAGACCTGCAATGTAAGTATACTAGCATATATGTCAATTAATCACTACAGTATTAACATTGTATGGGAAACCAACCTTAATCACACATTATTCCCATCTGCACATACTGCAATTGCAGCAAGTTGAAAATCAGCAAAATCTTGTGTTGGTTTACTTAGTGCTGGGCGATATATCGATATACATAACAATTTAATTCGCAGGTCGCACATTTGCGACCTGCAAATTAGATTACTTTTTTTAAATTTCATGTTGAAAAGGAGGAGAGAGCGAGTCTGCCACAGGTGGCCAATGTGTGAAAGGGGGAAGGTCCATGAGTAACTGCGTGGTTAACGTCATCTAGACTCACGTGTCTTGCTTTCGCACTCATCGTCTGCACATTGTTGCACAGCGCTATTTTTACCATGTTTCCGTGAAAATCATGAGGTTGCAGTCCATAATACATTAACATTAAATTAAACTTTGAAATTAAACACTTATTTTTAAGGGTCTTTGTTGAGCTTTTTAAAACAAGGCTGTATGCCATAAACATGCCATACGTTATTTCTATTTCACTTCTTACAGTTAAAAAAAAAAAAAAAATCAAATAGAAACCACTAATGAATATAAACAAATGTTATAATGCAAACATGTTGCCAGAACAACTAGAATTCTTATACAGGTGTGACTGTATGAACCAAGAAGTTCAATTGTGCATTCATGAGGACAAAATGTTTCAAAACTATCGATATATATTTTGTATATTGTGGAATATGCTAAATATATCGAAATATTACGTCAAGGCCATATCGTCAGTACTAGGTTTACTTGTTTTGAAAACAAACCTACACTTGATTACTAAAGTTAGTGATGTGTGTTCTTAAAGACAGCTCACCTTGTGGGGCCATGCACTGATGAGCAACACGTGGCTACAAGCACTAAGTATGCGGGGCCCCCTTGATTCCCACTTGCAACTGCAAAAGCATCATAATAGCTTGAACTGATCTTAAAGTGTGGAGGGAGCACCGATGATCATATTGCGACATTTTAAACCTTGCATTTGAAATTATTCTCATATTTGGAATTGTTTGTCATTTGCAGCAGGGGGATGAACCAGATACTCTTGACACCCCAGTGGCTCTCCTTACCATGGTGACTGCCAACACTTCTGCAATCCACTTCAACCCTGAGAGCATTTCTGTTGTCATTGAAGATGACATTGTTGTGAAGGATCTCCCCCAGTTGGCTGATGGGTTCGTAGTGTTGTTTGGTCTGATTTACGCATTTAATTTAGAATATCCAAAAAATGTCATCCACACATTACCCTTTATTCAGAAAATAATGATTGATGATAACAAACCACTCAAACCGTGCCTATTGAATCTGAAAAATTAGTTCTTCAAAGAGTGAACAAAACGAGAGCTTTGAATGCAGACGTTCATTCACAATTAATCATCGTATGTGCCTCTGTCAATTCAAGTGATAATGTTCAAGATGATGTAAATCAAACACTGGATTAAGTGCGTTCCTTTTCCTTTCATTTTCATATTAAATGTATAGATTTTTATATTCCTCTGCCTTATCTACCTCGCCTAAGAATGCACTTTGATTTTCTGTTTATCAACCGTTAACAAGGAAGTGATGTTGGAAAATCCAAATTAGCATTTTCAGTGACAACTTGAATTGTTTATTCTATTTCACTTATATTTATTGAGATTTATTTTACTTGCACTTTTCCAAGCACCTTATTTTCGTAAGCTGAATATTTTGTGCATAGTCATTGCCTGAAAAAAATGTTGAAATACAGTGCAGGTAGTAAAGGTAAAGTCCAGATGGAAGAATTTTGCTGTCAGAGCAGTTTCTAATGTGTGTTTTGAAGATACTGTTTCACTATTATGCTATTGGAAATTGTATTTTGATTGTTCCTGGAGAATATATACATTTGCATTACTTTAGTAATGATTGTTAAGGGATTTGAAAATATAAGTGATAATGTTCATGATGATGTAAATCAAATTGGAGTAAGTGCATTCCTTGATGGAAATTTTCATATTAAATGTATAGTTTTTTTTTATACAGTTTTTATATTCCTCTGCCTTACCTACCTCGCCTTGCACTTTGATTTTCTGTTGTTTATCAACCGTTAATTATTGGTTAACAATGGAGTGACGTTGGAAAATCTAAATTAGCACTCTCAGTGAAAACTTGAATAGTTTTATTTTATTTCACTTATATTTATTTTATTTGCCTTTTTCCAAGCACCTTGTTTTCGTGAGCTGAATATTTTGTGCATGGTCATTGCCTTAAAAGGACAAATCCGGCGCAAAACAAACCTAGGGGTTAATAACAGATGTGTATCCACTCGATCGTTCTCTGGGACATGTTTTCATGCTAATCGAATGTGTTTGTAGCTTGAAACAAGCTAGTGCGGATCGCTGATTAGCTTACAACGCTAGTATTCGGGGCACAGGGAAAGTAAAAACCAAATCACTATTTATGCCACTAAAAAGGCTCAAAATATCACCACAATTCAACGGTAGCATAATAACGGTCCCTAAATGTTAACTGAAGCATTGGGAACTCTGTAACTGTACAGACAGGTTAGAAAGACTGTGCCTGAATACTAGCGTTGTAAGCTAATCAGCGGTCCGCGCTAGCTTGTTTCAAGCTACAAACACCTACAAACGCCTGTCATGAATATGCTGAAATTGTGACTATGATACCTGGCAATAATTGCAGATGATATCTTTTAAATGTCTTTTTCAGAATTCATTGTAATAATTACTTTGCAACTTTCTGGCCTATTACTTTCATTTTGGCAAAATTAAGAGGAGAGCCTATTTAAATTGATTCCCTTTTAAATTTTGAACAAGTCCCATCATCTGCAATCATAACTACAACTACAAAACTTCAGTGTTTGTCCCTTGTATGATGTACATGTTACAGTGTACATCTCTTGAGGTTGTTCTGTGCTATGAGTAGCTCAACCCACCTGACGTACTTGATTATGATATTGTTACCACCGCTAGTATCATATAAAGTGCAAAAACAACTTTTGAATGTATTTTCTATGTATATGAACAATAAGAAGGCAGAGTAATGTTTTTCATACTCGCGTTGTTGCTCCTTTTAAGAACAATTCATAACTGGAAAATGATGTCATAACTGGAGCATTTGTAGATATTTGGACATATTAATGTGCTGAGGAAACTTAATTGTCTATGATATGTTATATAAGTAAAATTTACAGCTGTTAAAAATCAGAAATGTACTGCTTTAAAAAAAAAAAGAGGTAAATCACGAAAGTCCATAGAGGGACCAGACAGGGATGCCCTCTTTCCTCTTTGTACTGGCCCTTTAAACCTTAACCCTATAATCAAGTTATAAACATAATTCCTTTATGAGGACAACCTGTGCTATCAAGATATGTATGCTGCAGGGATGCCACATGAATGTATAAATTGTTATATGAATATTAAGAAAAAAGAAAAAAACTAAACAGAAAATGTTTTCCCAAATCTTGGCAATCAGGGGCAACAAAAAAAACAACGTCACTAACATAAATAAAAAAAAAAAAAAAACGTTAGAGCTATAGGAGCGGCTGTGGCTCAAGAGGTAGAGTGACTTGTCCTCTGATCGCATGGTTGGCGGTTCCAAAACTCTGTCCACATGTGGGCAACTGGACCAGCAGTTTGCATGGTAGACTGCTGCTATTGGTGTATTAGAGTGAATGGGTGAATGAGAGGCATATTTGTGAAGTGCTGTATAAATGCAGTCCGTTTGCCATTTACTAAGACAACGTCATTTCTCTGGGTGGTGATGGAATGGATATGACACGTCTTTGGTGTGGGAGATCTGGGTTCAATTCCCATTGCGATACATCAACCAATGTGTCCCTGAGCAAGACACTTAACCCATAGTTGCTCCAGAGGCATGCGGCCTCTGACACATATAGCAATTGTAAGTCGCTTTGGATGAAAGCGTCAGCTAAATGACATGTAATGTAATTTAATGTAATGTAATAGAGATTCTTTCTTATGAGACATCAGACTGCCAAATCACACTCATGTCCACATCCAGGGCTGCCAGAATGACCTGAAGCTCTACTACCTACCCGCACACATACTGTACAAGGAGTTATTGGCTGAGTGAGCTGCCTTTCTCCTGACATCACTTCATGTCCGTTTCACCATCATCAAGTCACATAAAAATATGTTACAAAAATAATAATAAAAACTATCCATCCATGCTCAATACGATGAGATACAGACTATTGCTGTTCTGGCTGATTTTCGTTTGTATTTGTAAAATTGTCAGTGGGATCTAGTCATTTGATTCAGTGTTATTATACTAACAATGTCATTTTATCATTGGTTGAATGTAATAATATCATCTTGTCAGCAGTCAAGCCATGAAGTGTTTGGTGTACTGCATGCTAAAATATACAACTAAATGGACAAACAAATATGAAATACCTTTTATTGTCACTATACACATGTATAATGAGATTAAAAGCAACTCCTTTTCCAGTGCCAACATGTACGTAAAAAATAAATAAATAATATAACATGGAATAAAATAAGTAGTGCAAAAAAAAAAGGGGGGTAAGGTGCACAGTTCTGAGAAGCTATATACATATATATATATATATATATATAAAGAAGGTTTTATATACAGTGTGATATGCAGTGTGGGTTATTGCACATTATTTGATGTGAAGTACATACCACTGACTGACGTTTATTGGAGTCATTGTTATGGGGTCTGAGCTACAGTCGCAGAGGGACGCAGATGTTTGCATTATGGGTTCAGCAGGAAACTGAAACAGTTTACTTATTAGACAGATGAAAAGAGTTCCTCCCCCTCCCCAGCTTGTCTTTGTTTGCAGCGAGTATCCTAATTACCATAATTTACTTCTCCAGTGATTACACCGGGGCTCAGGTTTTGAAAAGACTTTCCTGTTGACCAGGTCCTCACTGATTTTCTTTTGTGCGTACGTGAGGAGCCGAGGGACTGATGTATTAGCTCTACATGTCCATTCTTAGCATAAGCTATTCATGGTGTTTACGGCACCTAATCAATAATCATTTCTTTAACGGTCTGATGTTATTGAGCAGCTGCTGCTGCCACAAAGGGTGCCCTCAGGAGGAGGATAGGCTACTTGCATATCAAGTCAAATGAACAATAGCTTTGAAACTAATTCAATTCATCCTCGTTAGTCTTTTGGCTTTCATAAGGGAAAGCACTTACGACGGCTTTCCATCCATATACATTAATATTTGATTAATGTCAGGGACTAGAGCATCGATTTGGTCAATGAATTGTATCTCTATGGTGAAATAAGTAAGTGGAATCGGTAGTGAAACACGGTATGACAACATATTCATCAGAGGTGGTTCACTTAGAGAACATCATTAACCATCATTGGTTAATGGTGGCTCATAGCGTTCTTTAGGGATGTTGTTACTTAACATAACATTTATGTGTAAACTAATTCTGAAAAGATTAGTCGTATTAATCAAATGTTCAGGTAGGCAGAATCTCATTACGTATGTAAGTAAGTAAGAAAATAAAACTACCTGACATTTCAACTTGTGTGCTCGTCATATTATTGTAATTTGGAGGTTTTTGTTATGAGAAACAAATAAAATAGGTCACTATAAAGCTGCATTCATTTTTGGAGATAAGAATAAACAAAGCCGACATGTTGGCAACAGTTTCCTACTTACACATCCAACAGAAATGGAGCCATGTTAGCATTCATTTTGAGTAGGTTTTTTGGAAACTGAATAATGTTAGGGCAAAAGTTCATTGGTGTTGTATGTACTGTAGCTGTGGTTTAGTCCAGCTCCAGAGAAATACCTGGGTCTTTAGCTTTGACTCTCTTCCATAACCTATGGGAAACTTTATTTTCTTTTCAGTTAGGTGATGCAGGTAGCATACAGTGGGTTTATCACCACTTTAATAATAATAATAATAATTAAAAAAAAAAACTATCTGTGGTAGAAAATTTGAGCTGCTGAGAGTCAACTGTAAAATGAACCATGAAACCTATAACCGATAATCCTCTCCTTTGTCACTATGAGCTACAACTTTCAGAAATAACTAATGCAGCTTTAAGACACCACTTTGGGCTCTGGTAACTTGTGATGGGCATTTTTGCTTGTTTGATATTTTATAAAATTTAAAAGCAACTAAAATTATATACTCAATGAATAAGGAAAATGATCATTATTTGCAATACTAGAGTGAACTCAGCAGCACACACACAGGTAAACATATTCCGGATACAGACTGTTGACTGTGTTAAGAGCTAAAAAAACCCGATACTTTAGCTCCCCCAGCTGTCTCAACCGGGTCTTGGCACAGTGGCAGGAGTCATTTCACTCAATATACAGTACTGTATGTGAAGTAGACTGAATCATTGATATAAGCCTACTGTTGAGCCTTAATATTATTAGTATACAATGTACCTTTATTTGTCTGTAGCCTACAGTGCAGTACTGTCACTTTTTTATGGGTTTATTAACCAGTAGAAGGCTGATTTTTTTTTTTAACGCAGTATAATCACTGCATATGTATTCTGTTTCTGATGGTTACTGTCACTTTATTGCAGATGATTGTATGCTTACCTTGATGCCATGTTTTTTTTAATGACTGCACCATGAGATCAAATGGAAATATTCTTTTTATTTTATCATTTACCTCAGTTTCAGCCTGACATAATGGAAACTGGAAGTTGAAATACAGTTCTGTAGTTTTGAAAAACACAACATGAGTGAGTGATGATTGATCCATTGGCTTGCTGTGCTTTTTCCTCAGCCGACTCAGTTGAGTAACTGTCGGTAGCACAGGCAGGAGTGGAAATCTTCTAATCTCACTAATGACATTTTTATCCACACTGTCCTCCTTTCCTTCTACACTTAATTAAAACGTGAAGCTGAGGGATCAAGCCAATAACTCACTCAAAAAAGGAAAAGTGCAGTTTGTTACACCATTGCAATATAATGTCTTGTTTGAATTATGTAATGTATGCCGAAGCAATCCCAACAAAGAAGAACAGGGGTAAAGAAATCATATCTTCACCTACAGAACTCTGTCTATACTGATGGAATATTGTAAAGAAGCTTCTTTTTGCTAATAGCTAAAGGATCAATACTGATGGCGGTAGAGGAGTAGGTGTACTATTCTCTTTTATTGTTATTTCTTGACAATACATTACTTCATCAGGGTTCCCATTTTAAGACCCTTGAGTCTGCTACCAGTCTGCTACATGACTGTCGGCGGCCTCACTGGGTGGCTGCTGGCCAGCGCTGATGTATTTTCCTCAACAACAAAAAGAAAAAAGATGATGAAGACCAGGCCACACAAAATAACGGCACTGTAAAGCATGTTGAATTTCAGATGAACTAAAGTTCAAAGTAATGTGCGGCTGGGTTGTGTAAAAAGCAGAACAGAAATGTAATAGCCATACTGAGCCTGTTACAGGGGACTGATGATTTTTTTTATTTTTTGTTCAGTGGTGTGATAGTGTGAAGTATACAGATATACAGAATACCGATAATAGGTTGACATTCAACGACAACACAGTGGCACTTTGTAAAAAAAACCTGACTGAAACGTCTTCTGGAAGCTCAGCTGGTTTGGTGTGTGTGTGGTAAACTCATGACGCTCTTCGGCAGTCAGTCATCGCCTTCTCTATCATGACTTGGTTTGGTAATCTCTCAATAGGTGACAAGAACAGGCTGCAACATATGGGCTGGGCTTTGCATTTTTCAAGAAAAGAAAACCTGAGTGTACCAGACCCAATTTAGCTTTTTTTTTGGTGTTTTGTTATTTATTTGGAAGCATTTTATAGAAAAACAAAAAATCTTGTTCATATTCATATTCAGTGTTCATATTCAATTCAATTATCATCCCAAAAGTCTTTTTCACAGCTGACATTTTAAGTGTTAGTTGATAATATTAACGATGGCTCTGTTCTATTCAAGTGTCCCAGTAAGCCATAATTGTGTGACAGTGAGCTAGCATGCACAATAGCAGGACCCCGAAACTAAAGCAGCTGAACGGAATTCAGACATCATTCATTTTATTATTTACACCTGTGCTTTCTCTACTGTGACATGTTAAAATGTATTTTGTGAAAAGTCTTAATGTGATAGGTTTCATTGTAAATACATGTCCTTTAAAACTTGTCAAACTACTGCTGCAGCATAATACACATAGAGAGGTGAAGTACATCCCAACTTCAGTGGACCACCATAGGACCCTATTTCGGAAAAACATCTGTTCGGTAGTGAAAGGGGAAAGACAAATACTTTTTTGAACCCCCTTAAATTGAGCCATGCATTATGATGTTCGTCAAGTTTAAAGATAATTTTGCAAGTCAAGAAAGTCTCAGCTCGTCAAACTGTTGGAAGTATAAGACGAAAATACGTAATTAGAAAGACTTTTTTTTCCTCTTTAAAATAAATTTTATAAAACAAAACTCAGTTTTTATATTATTGTAATTAAAGCTGTCATAGAAAAGTAGTATAAGTTGATCGTAATTAGAAAGACTACTCACCTCAAAGTGGTGGGCGTGACATCTCGCTGAAGCTATGATGCCTGTGTGTTTCATATCAGGATGTAAAGTTACTCACACGGGGAACGGATCTTGCTCGTTCTTTCGCTTCTCGGCTGACAAAAAGCTGCTGGATTAGCTAAGATAAGTTACATCATGTGTTGTAGAACATAGCTAAGCTAACTAGCTTGCGAGCAAGCCAAGCATCAAGCAAGGTAACATAAATTGTGCGAGACAAGATATGTAGCTAGTTCACTGATGGGTTATGGAAAATAGTAAAATTCGAATTTTCAAAGTTTATTCGTTCGGTCTCATCGGATTTTCTCTTGATCGATATAATGCTTATGCAATAAACGCTGATGGAAACGTTATTTGCCAAATAAATAATGAAATGCGATAAAGTTTTAGGTCATTTTATTACGGTGGCCCTGAAGTGCAAATCACAACAGCAAATAGAAAAACGCAACAGCAAATCATAAAACACAACGGCAAATAGGAAAACACGACAGCAAATAGGAAAACACGACGGCAAATATGAAAACACGAAGGCAAATAGGAAAACACGACAGCAAATATGAAAACACGACAGCAAATATGAAAACACAACGGCAAATATGAAAACACGACGGCAAATATGAAAACACGACAGCAAATATGAAAACACAACGGCAAATATGAAAACACGACGGCAAATATGAAAACACGACGGCAAATAGGAAAACATGACAGCAAATATGAAAACACGACAGCAAATATGAAAACACGACAGCAAATATGAAAACACGACAGCAATATGAAAACACTACAGCAAACATGAAAACACGACAGCAAATATGAAAACATGACAGCAAATACGAAAACAAAACGGCATTAACTTCTACCAGAAAAGGTAGGGCCTATCTAACAGAAGACGGAGCCTCCTGAAAGGACAGACGGACTGTCTCTCTGTTAAAAGTAGGCGCTTTTCCGTGTTTTTCACCTCCTTCCTGTTAAAAGACAGACAGTCCGTCTGTCCAATCAGGAGGGTCCATCCTCTACTAGATAGGCCCTACCTTTTCCGGTAGAAGTTAATGCCATTGTGTTTTCATATTTGTTGTCGTGTTTTCATATTTGCTGTCATGTTTTCATATTTACTGTCGTGTTTTCATATTTGCTGTCGTGTTTTCCTATTTGCTGTCGTGTTTTCCTATTTGCTGTCGTGTTTTCCTATTTGCTGTTGTGTTTTGATATTTGCCGTTGTGTTTTATGATTTGTTGAAGTGTTTTCATACTTGCTGTCGTGTTTTCCTATTTGCTGTCGTGTTTTCCTATTTGCTGTTGTGTTTTCATATTTGCCGTTGTGTTTTATGATTTGCTGTTGTGTTTTCCTATTTGCCGTTGTGTTGTATGATTTGCTGTTGCGTTTTTCTATTTGCTGTTGTGATTTGCACTTCAGGGCCACCGTATTTTATGGTTAAACAGATGCACTTGTACAGGTGTGGTGAAGACCGCACACCCAATGTGCACTACTGGGAATGCCGACGCAAATGTGCCTTAAGATGCAACGTCCGTCTACTACAGCCTGTAGTACAATTGATGGCCAGCCCTTTCTATTGACAAAACAATTGACCCACGGGCCGGGTCGGGGCAATATTTTCCGCTGCTATCCTCGGGCCGGGCCGGGCCCTTGACCAAGCATTTGTGTTTTTTTAATCATTACTTTATTAGCCTTATTCGTGGGGAGAAAGCTATGCCTCTCCAGCTTCTCCCGTAGCTCTGGGTGTATGTCCTGCACTGACTTGAGTGTGAAGTAAACTGGGCTACAGCGTGTCTCCCCCATCTGCAGCACTGTTGTCGGCCAGTGCGTCAGCATGCAGACCGTGGCGAAGGACAGTATTAATTAGGTGATCGAGACAAGTCTCCTATATGGTTCCAGGGCTTTGATTATGTTGCTGCCCTGATTTGATTTTATTAGGATCCCCATTAGCTGACACAGAACATCAGCTACTCTTCCTGGGGTCCACACAAAACATAAAACTACATTTTCAGACAAAACAGTCATATAATATAAAAATAAGAGCAGTATAGCTAGTATTCTTTTCCTTGCATGTATAGATATACATATTGCTTTCTATGTATTCTAATAGTAATATATGATATCACAATAAATACATAGGCACAGAATATAGTAAAAATTCAATCTTACAACATCTTTGTCTACATATCAATATTCCTGTACATAAACTAAGTACAAAAATATGGTTACAGTCTTAAGGCCCTTAGATGATCCTTTACTTGTTTTTTAAAACTTGATTTATTATGCGCTTTGGCAATCTCTGCTGGAAGTGAGTTTTAAGCAACCATCCCTCGATACAATACTGTACGTTGCATTGATTGTGTTCGGGCTCTAGCAACTTTAAAAAGACCTCTAGTGGCATGTCTACATGCCACTAGTGATCTGTTACCCACAGTATTCGGGTGAGGGAGATAGGGTCGAGTTATTTTTTACGTTTCTTCATTCGGATCCATTTGCGATCCATTCTATTCTGAATAAACAAACAGCGCAGTTTACATGCTTCGTTTACATGCTTCGTCCTTGTTGCATTATTCATTAAGATAATTCCAAACAGATTTCTGTAGTTCAAACAACTTGGAATTGTAGTTGAGAACGTCAGTTATAACGGCCCACGTATTAAGAAATGTTCGGGTTTAAATCGGGTTCGGGCTCATAATTACAGTTAATGTGTCGGGCCGGGCCGGGCTCGGACACAACGTGCACGGGCTCGGGTAGGGTCGGGCTTGATGTTTTGGGCCCGATATAAGCTCTACGCCTCATCCACTCCAGGTATGTAGCCTTTACTGTATATACCTTCGCATCATCCTCGTTCGTATGGCATTTCACATGGCGTAGACACACGGTGGTCTTGCTGACCCCAAACGTTTCGCCTAACACTCTGTACTCATGTAGCCAGTTTGTAGAGCGCAATTGTAATACGCTTCTCGATTGGAACCCGGAGGGCCATGACTTATCTGCGTCAAGGGACTGCCAATAAAATTACACAACAGGTCAAATCCGAAAATGCTTCAACCAAAGGGTTTCCGTTAAGTGTCTCTAAACCACGATCTTCCAGAACAGTTTGGAGCGCTCTCGTTCCCACACCACAGGCCGCCTCCGTTGTCGTCGGGCATTTACGTGCATTTACCGCAAAACAACATGTGACGTCATTACGCACAGGTTTTTATTCGCTTTAAAGCCGTTGGATGGAAACACACTTTCACCAGCTTTATTCGCTTGAATTCTTTTTACCGAACTTCAGATAATTTGATTGACAAGTGGATGGAAACTAAGTGTGTTCCAGAAAAGAAACATTTTTGACAACATGCCATTATTATGGCTAAATAAACTGCTTCTGTTTGTAGCCTGCACAGTTAGCTGCTTACAGTTCAGCTAACATAGTCATGCTGTCTAATATAAACACAACCATGAAGCTGCTGAAGCTATTGAAGCTGTCAACATTTAACAGCCACCTTTCAAGTATCCAGCAGGTGAGTAACTCATACTAAACCAAAGTGTAGGTCAGCTGCTCTGTGAGGCTATACTTAGGCACAGTGGTGCCTTGAGCTAAATGCTAACATCAGCATGCTATTATGCTCATAATGACGCTATCGTGCTGATGTTTACAGTATAAAGCCTACCATGCTCACCATTTTAGTTTAGCATGCTAACTGACGGGGATTGTCATTCGTTTTAAAATAATAAACCAAAACTAAACCAAAGTAATGGACAAATTGAAATTGTGGCCTGATAATGGCATGCGACGAGGGTCAAGGGATCACCAAGTTATTACAAGGCATCCTGAGGGGGAAATGCATGTATGTGTACTAAATGTCATGGTGATCCATTCAATAGATGTTGAGATATTTAACTAAAACCTGAAAATCAACCTCATGGTGGCACGGCAGATGAAGTCAGGGGGATCACCAAAGTCAGCGGGTGTTATCCTCGGGGGACCATGAACTGTCTGTACGAAAATTCATTACAATCCATCCAACAGTTGAGATATTTCAGTCCAGAACAAAGTGGCGGACTAACCGACATACAAGCTGAAATGTCAGAATTGAAAAGGTTCATACATGTTGTCTCTTTGATGTGCTTTGAAAGACAAATGTGTAAACTAATCAAGACAGCTGCACATCCACTTGTAAACATGCGATCCCTCTCCCTTTTATTTCTTCTTATGGCTATTTGCATGCTAATACTATACTTAGGCTGGGTTATTCTGTTTTTTTTTGGAACAAGCTATTTCTCAATAGATTTCCATATAAATGCTAATTTCTGTTATACCTACAGGTGTATGTTGCTTTCATCTCAAGACTTAAAATACAGATGCCATGAGTCAGTATTAGCAGAAGTCTTTATTGGAAATATAGGCTATCGAATTGTGTAGAAACTGGCAAGATGAAAGTGGCAAGTCTCAGTGTGTTTTGTAGTCAGTGCTGATGGGCTCTTTAAACAACCAAGCGGAGAAAACATCATACTGTTACATTCAGCGATTAAAGTCTATTCTTCTTATCGAAATATTATTTTACACAAAGACAACATCAGATAAACAAGTGCAGATAACACATAGAACAGATGTCGGACATAGGAGTGTCTGTTTGTATGCGTGTCTGAGTGTTTGTTGTGAATCTATGCAGAAGGGAAAGTTGTGATGAGGTCGTG
This sequence comes from Sander vitreus, assembly GCF_031162955.1. Taxonomy (NCBI): domain Eukaryota; kingdom Metazoa; phylum Chordata; class Actinopteri; order Perciformes; family Percidae; genus Sander; species Sander vitreus. Next base: position 27,423,971 of record NC_135856.1, on the reverse strand, counting down.
TCCCTCCGGTGGTCTCATTCTAGCGCGAGCGTGAGTCTCACAGTACAGCTGCCCCTCCACAAAGAAATAGCCCTTCTGTTTGAGGTTGACGTCACAGTCGGAGCACACAAAGCAACCAGGGTGACGATATTTGTCTCGTGCTTTCACCACCGTCCCGCTGTAGCAGAAAAGACAGAGAGGGAGATGTCAAAAGCAAAGAATAGTCTATGTGTGTAGTGTTGTAGTAATAGTTAAATTAGTATAGTATACTATAATAATCAGGTCTTTAAATTACCTTTTTTGATCGCCAGCCAAAAGGGCTAGTAGATTTTTAAAGTTACCAGCCAGTCAGATTTTTTCACGATTTTTACTAATTTTAAATAACTAAATTTAAAATGGCATTACTACTTAATTTTAATTCATTAAGTTTGTCTTCTTCGTTTCAGCGTAGCTGGTAATTGATACCACACATGCAAGGCACGTAGCCAATGGATGGTTGTATGACACACCACAACATAGTGTTCATGGGAAATGTAGGATTAGTACTACAAGCAGTATTGCCAGATAAACATCGCGTTTCCTAGCCAAACACACACAAAACCGCCACAATTTCTTGGCGGGAAAACAAACCAATCTGCAAACACTGACTTGTCGCATCGTTACTGCAGAGTTATTTGCTTCATTCATCACCAGCCAAATGGGCTAGTAACTTTACAATGTTACCCACCAAAGTTAATTTTTACCCGTATTTGGCGGGTTGGAGTGTGTCAATTTAAAGCCCTGATAATAATACACACTCCCTAATGGATCCAAACTGGGGTCACTGACATAAGTGACCTGAAAGCAGCACATAGACTGCACCGATTTTCAATGGGATTGTCTCATTTTTCAACAGACAAAAACCTGTGCTATCGCAATAATTTGAATGATACCATAGTAAATAATAATACAAATTCAACACATAGTGGCGTTAAGGAAGGTAAAGAAGAATCAGATTTGTTAAACACAACGATGCACAGAGACTGAACTGTCTACTTACATACAAAACTGTTACAGTAACTCTTTATTACCCTATTATATTGCATTTAGAACAACCTAATAAATGTTTTATAAAACACTTATTATTTATTTAAGATTATTTTTAGGGCATTTGTAGGCCTTTATTGACAGGACAGCTGAAGACATGAAAGGGGAGAGACAGCGGGGAATGACAGCAAAGGGGCGCAGGTCGGAGTCGAACCCTGGCCCGCTGCGTCGAGGAGTAAACCTCTATATATAGGCGCCCGCTCTACTAACTGAGCTATCCGGGTGCTGTTGTAAATTAAGTTGCAGCACTGTGTTGCCGATGTGTGGAAAAGGAACTTCGTTGACACTGTTCTTGATTATAAAAGGTTTATTACATCAAGGATTTCAGCATCATGACGGATCCTGCAGAACCCGGAGAGGACAAAGCCAATATGCGTCTTGCTGCAGCAAGGACATGGCTTATAAGGGGTACATTTAGGTAACATGTTAGATAAAGTAAATAGATGTGAGTTGGCAAGTAAAGGTCTGAGTCCCTTTGAGGTCAGAGTCTTTTTGGGGGGCTCCAACACTACACATAAAATCATTGATCCCACTCAGCCCCCAATCACAGAATCACATAAAACATCCTCTTCAACACATCACTCCACTGAGAGGAAAATCATTAAACTTACTTCACTAACACAGTGCTTATTATGTCTCAGCACATTTGAGCTTTATACAAACTTTAACCTTATAGGCTCTTCAGATACTACAGTGCCCATAATGACACTTTTGAAGTGTTTATTAATGTATTAATCAATCATGATAATGCCTATGACTATAACTGGTGTATAAACTGTTACTTTAATGAATACTTAAACACAATAACTCATAAATATAGGCTATCATACAGTGGCACTCATAAGTTTATGAACCCATGCTAAAGTTGACTAAAAAGAGGAATAAAAAAAATTACGATACATTATTCATTCACAAAGAAAATTGGTGTCCTTAAAGGTTGGATTTTTCCTCATTTGTTTTAATTAAGGCATTAAGATCAATTTCCAAAAGATGATTTTTTTATTCCTCTTTTTAGTCAACTTTTTGGGTTCATAAACTTATGAGTGGCACTGTATATAATTACATTATGTATGATTACATTAATACATGTCTTAACTATTAATACCCATGTACAGTAATTCACAGGCTGATTACAGATGATTGTGAATGCATATGATTTAAGTTATGTGGCAATACTTTTTTAAAGTTACATTAGTTAGGACTTGGAAAATGCCTGGGAGATTAACTAAAAAGCTCTTTATCAGGATTTATTTATTTGATATCAGGATTTGATTTAGGTTTATATGGTCAATGAACAAAATGATTGCTATATTTGTAAAACAATGTATTTGCATAAAGGCATAACATGTTCTGATTTATGGAATGGGTGTGTTATAACAGTGCAATTATTTGCAGAAGCCCTGCAATAAGCAGTACTTTATGAAGCTTATTGCTTATTTATGTTATTTTATTTATGTTATTAATTTTTATACAAGCTATAGTTTGTGTTGTTGTTGTTGTTGTTGTTGTGGACTGTATTGTTCCTATACTGTTCTCCACCCTTTTTTGTATTGACTCATGGATGCTCTAAATGTGAATCACAGATGATTTCTTGCTATTTTTACTCACACAATCCCATTCCCACACTTGTCGCACACGGGCAGTTTCTGCAGGTTTCCTGTGGGTGGAGTTGGCCTGGTTGTGGGAGCTTTTACTGTCCTGGTCACAATGGGACGAGTGCCTGCCCACATGGGAGAGAGACCACTCAACAAAACAATGCTGTAGATATATACAAGCACATGCAAAAAAAAAAACATTGAAGAGAAATGAGGCAGGGACACTTGTAGCCTCTTTAATCCTAAATGAATGCTTCCTTATAGGGTATAAGCATATTTCATCTCTATCACGACTCATTTTTATAACACAAGTAATAAAGAAAACTGTATGCAACAGTACATCTCCCTCATGAGAGAAATTGTTCAATATTGGATAAAGCTGCATCTAATCTGAAATAATCGGATTCGTCATCTGTGAGCATCTCCATCATCCATTTCCAGATATCGTCGTATGTCAAAAACACACGGAGGAGTGATTTTGTAATGATGTATTGTGTTAACACAAGTTGAATAAGGGAAAAGGGGGTGTGGCTTAATGACATATTGTGTAGCATGTTGTGTAAGTCATAAGACCGGTTAGTCATACAGGGTCAAAGGAATTGCATAAATGATTTCAATGAGGTTATTTTCATATTTGTTCTCTTTAGGCTTATGAATGGAATTTACTGGAATAATTGTTTATGCCACAGTTAGTAGGTCAACAAATGTCATTCAGTAAATTCAGCTGTAGTGTAGGAGTTACAGCAGGCTGGTCATAGGGTTCCTCTTGTCCACATGTCAAAGTTTCTTTGGGCAACACACTGAAGCCACAATGATGTTCCTGATGTGTGTATGGGAGATACAAATAGAAGTCGCTTTGAAGAAAAGTGCATTAAGATATTTATGTCCGAGCCCGACCCGAGCCCGACACAGTTAAAATCTCGTTTTTTTCTCATACTAATGACTCATACGTTTGTTTGTAGTCAATCCCTGATGTTTTACTAATCCAATTAAGTATTTTTGGTTGCCGAAACGTAGTTAGTTTCGTTTTACAACATTTACTACGTGTTTAAAACTGTGCCCGTCATGTTAAATACAATGGTCATATGATTACAGTCCCATGATTAAACTGCCACCATGCAGCAGTAAATCAAACGGCATATTGTGTTGCTTTGGGAGTCTTTGAATCAACCTATAAAGTCGTTTAGGTATGAGGATGTGTTCACGCAGAACCCCATAACTCATAGTAAAAAGCTGATTTAGAAACTGAGTTCTCAAGGCCTTTAAAACATCTGTGTGTTTCCATGATGAGGTGTTGCATCTTTTTTGGCTCACAATAAAATTACAAGTAGTTCTCTGCACCGGTAATCATTTCAACCCCTAAGATATTTCTGTGTAGTGGAGGTAATCGTCTGGGAAAGATGAAGAGCTCACCATCACTGTCAATAAATTCCTGCAGGGCTTTGAAGGAGCCAGACTGCCGAGGCTCCTGGGGCTCCGCCTGGTCGTTCTGTAACATCTGGTACACGTCAGAATCCTCGATGCTGGTCAAAGTCCTGTGGCTGAGCAGCACATTCAGACACACACACACACACACACACACACACACACACACACACACACACACACACACACACACACACACACACACACACACACACACACAGTACAATACCTGGTCAGGATACAAACACAAATGCACATTCTACTATCTGTGGTGGAAGAAGTATTCACACCCTTCACTTAAGTAAAAGTACTCATAGCACACTGTGAAAGATACTCCACTACAAGTAAAAACCTTGCATTGAAAACCTTATTTAAGTCAAGGTATGTGAGTATTATCAGCCAAATTTACTTAAAGTATTAAAAGTCAAAGTACTCTGCAGAACAATGGTGCTCAAATGATGTTTAAATGTGCTCTAAGCGATGTTGGGTGATGTCACTTCTTGTTGACGTTCAAAGTATTTTCAAACAAAACGAGGCTAGCTCGCCCCTCCCTCCTCCTCATCCCATCCCCTCTCCCTCCCTTCCGCACACTAACCCCCCCAACCCCCACCCCCCCCAAATCCTCCTTGTTGGGTATTGGCTGGAACACTTTTTATTATGTTTGGTGGTGTTTTTTACAGTGTGTTCAGGGGACAGGCAGCTCGCAGATAGTGAGATGTTTGCTGTATGTGACAAAAAATGTTGCAGCCTAAAAAACTCGTCACATCGTTTAGAGCACCTTTAATATTACTGCTGCATGTGTGTGTGTTGCTTTTTACTTCTGTAGATGTTTAAGGTTGTGCTAATTTTAACTCCTTTATATTCTGTTGGGCTGTTTAATCTAATGTCATTAATCTAAGAATCATATTCTATAAGATCACCATATGTTTGTAGCGTTGCTGTCCTGTGAGAACCGCATATCTCTTTAAAAAAAAGTTACCTTTTCATGAGCTCAGAAAAAATGCATTTATAGTTTATAAATTATAATATATCATTACTATTTCATTTTCTTATGAAGTAGGAGAATATACACCACATTTTAATCACCAAAGATATGTGGTTTCCATGGGACAGGAAGGGTATGAAAACTTTAATATTAAGTAATTACAGCAGTCAGACAAGAGTAGAAGTATAAAGTTGCGTCAAATGGAAATACTCAAGTACTTAAGTAAATGTACTTAGTTCCATTCCACCACTGCCACTAACTGTGACACAGCACTGCTTTGGTCTATAGGTTGCCATACTTAATGACTTCTTTTTCCCAGACCTCCCTAAGTCAATTTCATTCATTCATGCTAGTGGCAGAAATGATGTATTGCAATCTTAACTGCATTACCCTGAGGTTTTTTTTAAAAAAAACTTGTGGTGAAGCAGAGCAGGTGAGAACAACCAGCTGGAGATTACAGAGCTACAACATAGCGAGTCAACCTTAAAAGGAGAAAAATGCTTAGATGCTAAATGTGGGATGAGGAAGAAGGTTCATGGGCTGAACCACAAGGAGGAAAATGAGAACGGAAAGAGGAAGATTTTAGCTGAGTTTTACAGCATGCTGATTCTACAACATGCCCTTTTTATGCAAATTCTAATATATGTTTTCATAATCATGTTCTGGTTTGCAGCTTCTTGTGGTTATGAATACATTACAATGAAATACATCTTTACTTTTCCATGTAAAGCAGCCTAGAAGTGATGCAGAGCGAGTCTATTTTGTATCGGCCGACATGACTTATAGGTGTGATGTATGACTTATTCAGAATGTGTGGTTATGCTATGGACAGATTAATTCCTGTGGGCTGTGTTAATATATTCTCAGTGTGACACACCATATATCAGGTACCCTAATGAACTCCACATGAGGGGACGGCTGAAAGCTAACATACTGTACATACATACATTCAAACAACAAAAAGAGTGACTGGGAGAACAGGTGGACTTCAGTGAATGTGTGTTAGTAGCCCTTTCAGGCTGTAATGATCATTAGTTATACACCAGAAAACACAACTGGATACCCTGGATACTACTACTGCTATTATTGGGGAAAAACATTCAGCCTCCTTTTTCAGCTATTTTGTATATATTTGTTTCTGTATTATTGTTTATTCTTATTAATGTTCAATATGTTTGTTTGTTTATGTATGCACCAAATACCAAGGCAAATTCCACATGAGTGTAACTTACCGTGGCAACAAACGCTTTTCTGATTCTGATTCTGATTCTAAGGGTGGTACTAGTTAAAAAGCTATTTGTGTTAAAACAGTTAGGCAACTAATGAGTAGTTTAGTGATAGAATATTCTAAACTTGGATCAGCTCTTTTTCAGAGATTTTGTCAGACAAAACAAACTAAATTATTTTATTCTACTATTCTCTATAATTCTTCATAAAAAACTAATCGTTGACTTGAAAAAGAAATCATAATGAGAAAAAAAACGTGCTTCTGCCCTAAGGCCAACTAATGTAGTAGCATGCTAAAACGCTTATTATATTCAACATGTGAGCAATGTTAGTCATTAGCATGATGACAAATGTTAGCATGCTTTCTAGTAAATCTTAGAAGTATAAGATGAAAAGTCAGGGGAAACACCATTCCAATGAAAGTTCCTCACTGGGCACTTATCCAAAAAAAAGATATTCAATCTTCCGCATATTTGGGCCCAGACTTCTGAGCCAGCTGACTCCCTGCACATGTCTGGCAAAAAATAGACTAATTTGGCTCTTTGAGATATTTTTATTTTAAGCTACTGGCTCAAACACTGATAATACAAAGAGTAGTTTTGCAGTGTTTTGTGCAACGCATTCTCATGAACGGGTCCATATGATATCATACAAAAATGTATGCACACCAAAACGTATGATATCCTACGAAATTAGGAGACCGCCGGCTGGTCCGCGACGCCGGCTGGCTATGAGCTCCATGACGCCGAGCGGCAGTTGCTAGTTGCTGCTACAGAGCTTTGTGACGCTGGCTACAGACCTCCATTGTATCAGCAGTAGTTGGTGGTTCAGTTACCCTAAAATAGCACCGTGAGCTGCTGGTCATTTCTGCGGACACTACGGTTAAATTTAGTCCACAAAACAGGGGCAATTCTAGGATCAGACCTTTAGGGGGTCAGCACCTAATGAGAATGTGACATGGATAACCCTACCCCCCCTTCCCACACACACACACACACACACACACACACACACACACACACACACACACACACACACAACACACCCTGCTAAATTAGTAATTTCATTATCTGATAATCTCTGAGCTAGCTACTGAACAACAACGTCAGCTAACATTTTTTGACACTATTAACACTATGATGGAACTAAACCTGACACTTTATAAGTCACAGTAATAACGACCAATTTGACACAATGTTCTAACATTCAGCAATTTTAGTTGCTTACGTTTCAATTTGGGTTCTAATCTGCGCCATCTGACAGATCAGATAGAGACTCAGCCAAAGGCGGGAGTCTGGCACAACCACCTCCGATTGGCCAAAACTATGTTTCTGTTAATGGTAATTGTTTGTCCTCTGTCACTAACAGACAAGTTCACAAACTCTCACTTAAACTCTAAAATTAACTTATAAAAAAAAAAGGGGGGGCTGAGATGAAATTTTAGGGGGGCTTGAGTAGCATAAAGGGTCTAAAATTGCCCATGCCACAAAATATGACCGTTTTGCTGCGACGAAAGTTAAGATTAGGCACCAAATCGACCAGTTAAGATTAGGAAAAAGATCGTGGTTTGGATTAAAACACTCCTAAGGAACACACATTTCCTGGGTGAAAGGCTATAGTTTTCCCCGGGACGCAAACTCCGCACTCTGGCTTGAAAATCCTTTATGCTAACCACGTTCTTATACAGCGGCCGTCAATGTAGTGAATACAGCAAAAAAAACATGGAATGCTTACGAATTACAGTGCTTAACTTTTGGTAGCTTTTTGAACGAATGGTTCATGAGAACAGGCTGGTTTTGTGACGAACAATATCCATCAGTTATTTCTTTTGTAATAATTGTGTATGGCAAAATGTCATTTTGGGCCCAAGTGCGTCAGATGACTTGCAATTCCAGTTGTGGCCACTACGGCAGAATGAATGCAAAGCCTAGCGCTGTTCCTGAGGGCAAATTTCATGTACCCAGGGGTGTCGGACTAGGGGGAAAAAGGGGACTGAGTACCCAGGGCCCTCATGTGAGGAGGGCCCAAAAAGATGCTAGAATGAATCGTTGTGGATGCGGGGAGGGGCCCATAGAAAATGCCTTTCTACAGGTCCAAGAATTTTGTGCTACGCCCCTGCATGTACCTGAGACCAACACGCAGACAACTGAACAGGCTGAATGACTAAGTAACATCTCTCGAGCCATATTGCTATTGCTAGCATGACTATTAGCATAATCAGTGTATAACAACTCACAAGCTGTTAGTTTCTGAATGGTGCAGGGCTTTGAAAAGAACCTGACTGCTATGTTTTAGCTGTAAATAAAGTGAGAAGGATCACCTCTCAGGCTTGGGTATAACCAGGCCTCGGATCTGGCCCTCCATGGCGTCCTGGATGTTGCCTGAGGAGTAGAGGCCTATGGGGGTGTTGTAGGCTGAACTGACCACCTGATGCGTGTCATCGATGTTCGCTGCTGCAACAAACGGCTGAGCTTTCCGGTTGTGAGCGATGCCAATAGGTTTATATTCCTGTAGAGAGAAGAAGGAAGCAAGGACATTATTGAGACAATCGTTTGATAATGATGTGAAAAAAGATATCTACCATAATCTTAAAAACGTGAAGTCATTTCTCAAATACTCTTACGAACCTGATGTTCTGCTTCCAGGTTGATTTTATATGGGTGAACTTTACCGTCCTCCACAGCTCGTGGGGACCACAGTCTTGATTCATTCCTGGAAATAGAGAACAGATCCTGGTGAGAAGGTCACCACAACATGATGAACTGACTGTTGAATGAGTCTTTTTTTGAGTCTGTGTGAGTTGTATAATCCCAACCTATAAAACATCAAAACTAAGGTTTAAAACTTCTGCTCACATGTTGGCCTTTCCTGTCATACTATTTGATTTTTTTTTTTTTACTTTTTGAAGGGGATTTGAATCGTATCCAAACTGAAAAGGTGAAAAAACTACGCCAGAGTCATAAGCCAAACCAAATTCACCTGATTTTATGGATGTGCTTTTGAATACTGTCCCATAATGCAAATCACAGAAGTGGTTTTAAACTAAATTCAGATGGTGGAGGTAAAGCTACATATTGTGGAATTACATTTTCATTTTCACATTTACATTATCATTTGAATTAAGTCCTCTATAGGCTTCCATAGTAACATGAAGATTAGGATGTTGTTCATGCTGTACAGCAGTACAGTATGTAAATTAATTACTGGACCATTTTACACCTCCAAAAAGTATGTACATAAAACGCTCCCAAAAAGAAAACACTCTGGTGACGACGATTTAACTGGCGACTACAGTAGGGATTACAAGTCGACAATACTTTGTTTTAAGGATTACAAGCCAAAATGGTTGAGAACTGCTGCTGTACAGTATCAGTATGTATTATGGTATCAGGACACATTTATTGACACTTGGATATGGGCCTACTGGACACAATAAAAGCAACAACAGTACAATATTTAATCCAATACAACTCGCGCTGTCATAGAATTGAATCAACAGCTGTTTGAAACAAAAATGGAACAATATTGGTCATTATTGCAAGGCTAGTCTTTATCCATGACATTCCACTTCTGGGATTGCTCCGTTCCCCCCAGAAATTCTGCCGGGTTTCACTCTTTTCGGCCCAATGTCCGTCACCTTCCACTTTGTTTGTGTTGGCATTCTAAACTCTGGTGGATTTCTGAGGACTATGGTTAACTGCTCCTCAGATCTCTGCAGGGTAAATTGAGACCGCTAGTTAGACTATCTGTCCAATCTGAGTTTTCTCTCACATGACTAAAATAACTTTTGAACGTACACATGTTCCACCAAAACAAGTTCCTTCCTATTTTGCAGCCGCACCGGGGCTCTGTCCGATGCTTAGCACCCCCAAGACGATTGTGATTGGTTTCAAGAAATGCCAATAAACCAGAGCATGTTTTTCTCCCACCCTGGAATGCTTCTGGGCAGTGCTGTGGAGGAAGGTCTGGCAAAGCAAGACTATTGCAAGGCTAATGTATTACATTTCATTTTACTGTGCAGGTGTTGCCTCTACTGTGTCCACCACCTGTTTGTGCATGCTTTTTGTGTCTGCATATAACCTTTCAACAGTAAGACCGAGCCGGTTGCTGGCCTCTTTTATCTTGTTCTGGGCTTCACAGTGCAGCATGTCTGTGGCTGGGACTCCCTCGATGGCCAGGATGACGTCACCGGCACACAAGTTGGCTATAGCGGCCTTACTGCCGGGGGTGACCTGGAAGTGAGGAAAAGGAATACATAACAGAAATGCAGACATTTTATTTTGATTCCTTTGCGAATGTATTACCCATTTGTACACAAGCAGAGATGAGATGATGATTTACTGAATATTAGTTTAATCCCTTGAAAAATAAAACTATAGAGAAATATTTTTCTTAATTTGTATAATTAATTTTGAGTTTGAACCATAAACAAAAATATGCCTTGCTCAAATTTAATGACTGATGGCGGTCGTGAGAAGTTTGGGACCTAAAAACAGGGTCATAGGGCAGAAAAGGTATTAAAGTTATTTTGATCCTGTTAGTTTTGTATTAGACATATAAACACATAATGTTCGGTTGCCATTGTGGCAGATAAGATTCCTCCTTTCATCCTGCCGACAACACCAAGAAGCCACTTTGAGACTCAAAAAGGTCACACAGGTTGGAAAACACTTGATAATTCCAAAATAATAATAATTGTATTGTGCAATATGTGAGTTAACTGGTTGCAGTGCTCAATTGTATATTAATAGTGACTTACCTGGAGGAATATTGTTTATACAATTTATATGTACTTCTTTGGAATCACGTCTCTTATCAAGTTTTTTCTTCAACCTGTGTGACCTCTTTGAATCTCAAAGTGGCTAAAACTCAATTTTTCAACTTTCCTGAGGGTGAAATTCCCCCCGACACTACAAACTAACCCCCCACTCCTGCTACACCATGGTGTGTGAAACTGGCATGCATATCTGATTTTCTCAAGTGTCAAGTAGTTCATTCAGTTTTTATTCCACACACCAAATGTTGGAGGTTTATATCTTGCCATTTAACTAGTACAAGTCTTCTAGCAATAAAGGTTCCTTGTATTTCATTTGAGGCAGAGATGTTGCCGGTTGGAAGATTAAGTTATTGTTAAGTTTTTCTTAGTTTTTTTTTTCAATTTATAAAGGGTCCAATACTACAGATATACAAAATAATAAAGAGATTATACTGTTCTTATAACACGTTATTGACATTAGGATGAATCCCAAAGCAATATATTCTAATGTGGTCAGCCAGAAAACAAAAAAGCTCTGCCTTTTCACTTTCTATCTTTCTATAAATCCCATTCCAGCAGTCAAGTCCAGTATGTACAGGTGGGTAGCCTTGTGAAAAGTTTAGGTCTGTTCTCCATCACTGGCACTTCATCTCTTAATACACAACTCAACCGTGAGGCCCCTGGTTCATGTTCCCCTGCCGGGATCACAGCTTTATTTGATTTTCTTTTTTCCTTTCTCTGAGTCTCACCTGGCCTAAATACTCCTGCAAAACACAAAACACAGACTTCACTAAGAAGCCCAACTATTCAGTCAAACTCATAACAGAAAAAAAAAACTCAACGCAAATGTTGCACCACATGCACTCTGCCAAACACAAATTGCTCTCTGAGATGCAGATTGTCCTGGTTGGTATGCATGTGTGTAAACTGCCCGTCCCTTGTCATGGAGATAAAGTAAACATGCGCTGCTTCCCACTAAATGACAGCATCCAGATGGAACATATATTCTGCTGGCCAGGAAGTGATCAAGATTAATAAGCGAGCCATCAGGGTCACAGAAAATACCTGAGGAGGCAGCTTCAATCCCAACCGTACATTCACATAGGCCATGACCTATGCTCAGCCATATTGCATTACGGGACATAGGAAACTCATACACTGGGATGTTGCTTGAAACTTGAATTAGGGCATCTGCCTATAAATAACTGTGGATGAAAGTGCTGAGGGGATGTCTCATGCTGCCAAAGAGGGAGCAGTAATTTACAGTGGAGCATTTGTTGGAGTGCTGCTGTGTGACTGTATGTTTTACTGCTCTGAATTCTGTTACCTGAATCTGTGGCACAACTGTGCTTTTTATTGGATTCTTTTGTTTCCACGCAGCTCAGTCGTCATGTCAAACATTTGTCTATGTTTAAATTTCAGCCATCTTTTCCTTTTTTCTTTCTGTCTGTTTTCTTTCATGCCTCCTTCGATCCAACTTTCCTTTTCTCTTCCAATGTTCTTTGCTGCTTCCTCTATCCTTATTTATTTACTTTTCCCCTGGCATCCGTTTTTCTTCTGTCTTCCCTTTCTTCTTTTCCAACTTCAACTGATCTGCAAGCATGAACATCCCCAGAACTGAAGAAGGAAAACTAACAAACTTAAAAACTAAATTATTCTGTTCGTCCCTGTGAGTACTGTTACTTTGGATACTTAAAGGTCCAATGTGTAGGAATTTCTCCCATCTAGCATTGAGATCATATATCGCAATCAACTCTCTCGACCCACGCAGTTCACAGTACGTATTACAGCTACGGTAGCCTTCACGCTTCAAAAAAACGGTCTCTTGCTCTTTCCAATATCCTTTTTCTTTTTCTGGGCGAAGAAGAAGACTCCTGTTCCTGAAATTTGGATTTTGAATATGTGTGGTCCCCTCCATGTTTCCTTTTTCAAACTTGCCAGGGCCGGGAAGCTACGATACCCATTAGCAGCACCTGTGAGTTTATCATGTGACAGCGAAAACGCGAAAGGCGGAGCAGTACGTCCTGTATGTCCCTTACCGGCTAACGTATTTCAAAATGGCGCATGAATATGGAGTGTCTACCCCAGTTCATGCAAATGTAAAGTTTCAAGCCAAAATGAATACTTGGAATTGATGGTGGTGGTAAATATTCATGAAAGAGGGCAACACAGATTTTGATAATGAACAACTAAACACGTTACACACTGGACCTTTAACATTTAGGTAAGTAGAAAGAGTAATGCTATGCAATGTAAGAATGAATGAAGTGAGGAACCAAAAAAGGAACGAGAGAATCCAGTTACAGTATTACGCTTTCCAAGAAGTACAGCACTTGGGAAGCCAATCTGACGGGTTGAAATCCTTGTCACTAAAAGGAGTATTCCAGCTATCCAGTAGTATACTTAAAGCTACACTAATCAATGTTTGTATCAAAAATAGATCAAATGACTGTGTAAAGTAAAAAGGGGTCACTCTGAGTAACAAACCCACAGAACTAGAACTAGAAGAGCACTCGTGGAGCGCAGACCTCTGTCAAGGCTATGCCCTTTCTCGCAATGTTAACAAAATTGAAAATAATTTGAATCCCCAGGCCGTGTTTCAGATCAGCTCCAAAATGTAATGTGTTCTTTCTTGGCCCTTGCTACAACCTTCCACCAAGTTTAACAAAAATCGGGCAAATACGTTTTCTGTAATCTTGCTGACAAACACAAACATAATCTAGTTAGCGGAGGTTATTATCACCCGACTCTGCAGCCAGACTAAGTTAGCAACTAGCTTGTGAACATAGTGGAGCATTTAGCTGCTAAAGAGCCACATATTTCCCTCAGGAGTTGTTGAAGACAAAAACAGAGCTCAAAATAGATTGGATGTTGGGTGCCCAGAAACACATCTCCGAATGAATGAGTTTGCTGAATGTCTTCATGGGCAAGAAGTTACTAACATTGTGTTTACAGCTTGCTGATGACATCACCAGGGTTATTTTCTCACAGACACAAGCTCCTCCATGGCTCCAAAGGCCCTGAAGTACTCCCCATGATATAAAGACCAAGTTAACTGATCTCGATGTGTGAACTCGGCGACGTGCCCCTTTAAGGCTGCTGTCTGCTGAAGAAAAAGATTATTATCACTTGTGTTTACTTTCCTAGGCCAGCTGGGAACACTGGCAGGTCATAAAGAGGAGGAGGAGGATGTTCCGGACCAAAAATGGCAGTGAAGGGAGACACTTGTGTTTAAATGAAGCCTCAGGGTTCACTGCAGCAACAATGCCTTCAATTTCTCTCATAGACATTGAATGTACTGGTGAGAAGTTTTATCAGAGCTTTTCACTTTCTTTTATTTAACAAGCCTTTCCTATACAAGTACACTTTAACACATCACTTCTTGTATTACTGCTCGCATATCGTTTACCCTCCCAGATTCCTCTCTCTCTCTCTCTCTCTCTCTCTCTCTCTCTCTCCCTCTCTTTTATTCCTCTCCTTCCTCGTCCATCCCAGTCCTCTCTCATCACAGTGTCCACTAACACAACAGGTGTGGGGTTATTGGACAGAGCCAGTGGTTTGGAGACCGAACTATGCTTTCAGTCAGTAGTTCCTAAGGTCCTCCCCTAAATATAGAAATATAGACGCACATAGCCCTGACAGAGCGGGATTACTGGGTCTCCTTGCATCTGATCCTGTGACATCAGGGGATACAGCACACAGAGTCTGGCTGCTGATGAAGACGTCACTGTTCATATTCAGCATGTTTACTTGTATGTAGGCTATGCATTTAACTGTACTGACCTTTTTAGTTTTTTTCCCCTAACTATTTATTTAATCCTCTCTTCTGTCTTTCCTTTATTAGTGTATAGTGTAGTGTATATTAATTAGTGTGAATAAGTGAGCTTCAGGGGTACTGGTTGGGGGATTTTGTTACCTTTGGACTCCGGTGCCGCCAGAAATTTCTCCTGACGTCCTTCTTTTCGGCCGGATGTCCGTTACCTTCCACTTTCTTTGTGTTAGCATTTTAAACTCCGGTACTCTGAGCTAGCTAGACTATCTGTCCAATCTGAGTTTTCTGTTGCACGACTAAAACAACCTTTGAACGTGCACGTTCCACCAAAACAAGTTCCTTTTACCGAGGCCATTTTGCAGCTGCACCGTTGCTTTGTCCGGCGCTTAGCAGCGCCCAAGACAATTATGATTGGTTTAAAGAAATGTCAATAAACCAGAGCACGTTTCTCTCCCATCCCGGAATGCTGTGTGGACTAGCCAGACCCTCCTCTGCAGCGCTGTGGAGGAAGGTCTGGCAATGCGAGACTACCTTTGGACAGAGCCAGGCTAGTTGTTTCCTCTTGCTTCCAGACTTTGTGCTAAGCTAAGCTAACCAGCTGCTACATATATATACCATACAGACATCAGAGTGGTAGTGATCTTCTCATCTAACTCTCACCTAGAAAAGGCAAATAAACATGTTAAGCGTCTCCTTTAAGTGAAAAAAAAAAGTTATTTTCATGTGATTCAGTTGCTTGTTGTACTTTGTGTAAACAGGAAATGCCCTATTAGTTTCAGGAAATCATCATTTTCATCAACAGATTTACCAATCTGAATCAGCAGCCACAACCTTCTAAACATTTTCTTTCTAAACCAAGTATCTGTCCAATAAATCATTTTTTCATCCAAAGTATCTGTGATTTGTTTACTGCGAGTTTACTTTAATAAAGTATAGTTATTTTTAGTTTGTAGATCTTTAGTCAATGTGTCATCTCCCAGCTCTGCCTGTGCTCTCAGTCTACAATAATGACAAGCTGCGTGATGCTGCGTGTTGACCTCAAGCTGACGCTCACTAGCTCATGAACAGCTGCACCGTTATACTGGACCTATCATAATGACATAACACTGTGCTCATCTTCTCCAATAACTGTCAAATTCATTCTTCTATGTTCTGACTCAACTGTCAGCATGAAATGTCCTGAATGTGTGGAGGGATTTAAAGATAAGTGGATTATCTACATCTGGAGGATTCTACCTTTCTTTTTCTTCCAATTTAAAAAAAATAAAAATCAGGTTTTAGTCAGAATTAATTAAAACACGCTGCAGGACTGTTTAGGAATAATGTCGTAACCTCACTGTGCTCATAAATTCTCCAGTCTGAAATCCACACAATGACACATTTGTGTGTGTGTGTGTGTGTGTGTGTGTGTGTGTGTGTGTGTGTGCACATGTCAGAGTACAATGTAAGCTGCTATTTGTATCTAAGCCTCTTGCATTTCCTGTGGCACAGGTGCAAGCCCCATGCCAGGCCAGACAGACTCTTTCTAGAACCAACCCTCCTGGAAACACAATGTTGACACTATAACTAACCAACTAACTTAATCAAATGATCAACCAACAATAAAGACAGTACAAGCGGGTTGAAAAGTTTTTGATCACGTTATTAAGAGAAAAACATATTTTGAATCCTTTAATACTTATGTACAGTTCTTTTAATAGAGACATCCTGTCACTCACTCACCCTGGAGATGGTCAGGGGCTGGTTAAAGTCCTTTCCTCCTGTCAGGCGAAACCCCCAGGGGGCCGGACCATCCAACACGACATTGAGTGCCATGAGCCTTTAATGTCTCTCCACTGTTAGATAACAACAGCACAGATGGTAAACTGCACGCTACGGGGAACAAAGTCAAAGAGCAAAGGAATATCAAAGTGATGGAGATTTTGACCCATGTGGGTTGGAGCAGGGGGAGGAGAATGGACAGACCCCACCCCAGAAGTGAAGTAATTGGTCAGATTTTGGAAACTGGCTCCTGGACTGTTCTACCAGCACTTGCTCACCAGTTTTCCTTATTTGTGGAGCACTTTTTCTTATTTCCTTTTTTTTTTTCTCTCTCTCTCTCTTTTACTACTTCTCTCTCCAAATAGAAAGAAATATTTTGCCTCTTAAATCTGGTGCGACCAAAGCACCACTCGTTCTAAACAAATCCAGTTTTGGCTCCCAGTCTGCGAGTACCTACATGGACTCTTGTAGAGTGAGGATGTAAACCAGCCCCCCCCCCACCTCTTCATCGCTTCTCATCCCTGGGCAGCTCACAGTTTGTCTGGCCTCGTCTGGCTCTGGTTGACAGGCCTTGCTGCTCCTGTCCTTATTTGGTCTGGAGGCGCAGCTCCACTCTGAGGCCCTGGAGGTCCCACAGGCACATTCCAGCCACTATTGATCTGGATGGGACCCAGGACTCTCACCCCTGAGCTTGTCAACAATCCAGTTTCAACACAGTTTTTTCGACACAGCATCTCACTTTTCCTGTGTTTATATCAAACAACTGTCTCGGTCGTGTCTGTTAAATATAACTTATTTTATGTCTCTCAAAAGATTTCCTCTAGCCTACAAAAACCTTGTTTACTGTGCTCTTTGTTTATGATCACAGATTTTTATTACAGCCAGCTGAGGAGGGCATGTTGAAACACATGCCCTTCATGTCTGCATTATATCCAAAATTATAAAAACACCAAAGGCTTTATGTGGCGACAAGAGCACTCTATCAACAAAGTGTGACTGAGGCTTGTTAATCTATGTCTCACTGATAGGCCTACGCATTCGCTCTGAGTTTTTCCATCATGTTAATGACTCACTGTGCCAGTTAAAACAGTTTAGGAATCACACCACAAAATCTGTCAACTGCGTAGAGCGTTGAAAATGTCATTATAGGCAAGTACTTTAAAGTGAACCAGAGTCATTGTTTGTTTCTGCAGTTACCATGGCAATAACATAACTCCCTGACAAAAAGGGGAAGTGGATGTATTCATTCTCAAACTTTCTCTCGCTCTTTGCAGACATTTAAGAAAAGTATGTCTCGGTTCTTATTCATACACTCTTTCTCTCTGCGACTTATTCACACCTGCAACAACATGAGGTGAGCACATACTGCACACAGTGCCTAAGCATGTACTGTAATAATAATAATATTATGCTAAACCTGTGAAAGACATGTACATGAAAGGCCTATTTACACTGCAAGGCCTATTTTGGTATTTTACAAACATCGTTAAACATACTTCTGAGATTAGACTGTCAAGTTTAAGTCAAGTTTAAGTTTTACATGAATTTGTAACTAAACAAACTTTTATTCATTTATCAAATTGTGTAAAAAGAAATGCTAAAACCTCAAATAGGTTAAAATTAAGTCATAGATTGTAAAAATAGTGGATGTAGCGGACTGGGGTTTTGAAACCTTGTGTTTGTCAATTTCACCATCTTGGTTTTTTGAAACCGGACAAGATGATTTTTGACGAGAGGGTGGCGCAGGGGAGGATAACACGGCCAATCCAGTGTTGTTTATGGTTGCAAAAGCTCTGCTCTAAGTTAAACACTAAAGAGGGAAAGGTGGCGATTTTCAACCCTTCTGACGCAAGGCATCCAGTGGAGATTTTCTGGCGGGAAACCGCCAGGTACTGCCGCCATTCGGCAAACGAATTCCCTTCAGTTACCAGCTAACTCTAATGGTAGCTAGCTTGGTTGGCAGAATGCTGAACTTGACATTTTTATGCAACAAAAATGTTCCAATTAACTTTGATGAAGTGAAAACACACAGTGAGAGGTTTAACATTTAAAACGAAAACACGGACAACGCCCAAAAACAAGTTCACGGCTATTTTAAAGGTCCCATGTCATGAACATTTCACTTTATGAGGTTTTTTAACATTAATATTAGTTCCCCCAGCCTGCCTATGGTCCCCCAGTGACTAGAAATGGTGATAGGTGTAAACCGAGCCCTGGGTATCCTGCTCTGCCTTTGAGAAAATGAAAGCTCAGACGTGCCGATCTGGAATCTTCCCTTTATGACCTCATAAGGAGGAAGGTTACCTCCCCTTTCTCTGCTTTGCCCGCCCAGAGAATTTGGCCCGCCCATGAGAAAGAGAGAGACATCATGGCTTGTAAACAAGCGAAGCATGGCAGTTGGTCAAGGACACACCCCCACCCTCCACCCTGCCCCCCCCCCCCCCTCTCTCCTCCTCAATAGCATTTAAAGCTACAGACACAGAAATGGCGCGTCCTAAGCAAAGCTCATTGTGGGACTGGCTCTAGTGGCTGTAATTCTGCACCAAGGCTGAATTTTGGGAAAGAGACTTCAGATACAGTATTAGGGGACCACTTAGGCCTATATAAAAGCATCCAAAAAGCAGCAAGTCATAGGACCTTTAATGTGCAAAGAGCCATGGTTAGCTCTGTCATGATTGACAGGTCCTAAAGCATCCCCTGCTTCTTGCCATTTTTAAAATAAATGGGACCATAATTTACTAAATGAACACCACACTGTATTGAAGATTTGAAACTAGCATTTGAGACCATAAACTTATTATGAAAATGTTTACTGAGGTAATAAATCATGTAAGAAGTAGGGTCATTTTCCCACTGACTTTTAAAAAATAACAACTTCTTTTGGGAGCCAGTGGAGTCGTCCCCTGCTGGAAATTAGATAGAATGCAGATTTAAGTCCCTTCCGCATTGGCTTCACTTGTCAGACCCGGAAGCATCATCCATTATCTTTACAGTCTATGTTCCAAGTGTGTTGCACCTGTAACCATGCCCAACAATGATGTCACGCTATACTGACACACCCTAGAGTACACTTATACATTACTGCTGGATGCTGAGAAGTTAAACAAGTTTGGTGAAATTTTATATTTCTGTTATCAACCATTTCAATGAAAAAGACCCAAACTAACAATTAACTGATCCTATTAACAATTAATAATTGAGCACTGTCTGTATTGTCAAAGGCTGATATGCCCTATAGTTTATTTCTCTGTACCATAGAGTTGTCTCTTCTGTTAAGGTGAAAGGAAAAAAAAAAAATTGGGAATATTTCATCTACCAGCTGGATTTTATTAGCAATACAGCCCCATAAAATCATCCAACAAATGCTAAGATATTGTAGAAATACTTAGGTCCAAGAGTGTGCATTGAATTTGATATTAACATGAATAACGTATAGGATTAACACTTTCATTACATGTATAAACATATCAGGGGTCGAATTCATGTCTTCAATCTAAATGTGTTCCTAATGTATCAAAGGCAGACTAAAGGTTCACTGTATGTCTCAACACTGTAGTTTGTGATCATTCTGTGCACACTTTCCTGATGGTTTCTAGACTATATATGCATAAATTAATTGTTTGCATCACAGAAGGTTTACATATACATGGCTATTTAATTAGTGAGTTGGATGTAAGGCAGCAATCACCAACTGTACTCACTCTAACTACAGTAACTTGAGTTTAAATACGTCACTCACTTTTAAAACAACGAAGCACTGGAGAGAAAAAAAAGCCCTACATGCCTGGCTACCATATTAACTTTGAAAAAGTGGAAATTAGCACCACTGATGAATAATGTGAAGAAAGAAGGCGAGGAAACCAAATTTGATGGTGGGTGAGAAAAAGCTGACTTTATAAAGCAAGTGGATGTTGGCCATTTTACAGCTCTCATACAAAAGGCTTACAAAAAGCACACACACACACACACACACACACACACACACACACACACACACACACACACACACACACACACACACACACACACACACACACACACACACACCAGCTGAAGTAGTGGATGACAGGGTGACGTGAAGGACAATGAATGATGAAACAAAACATATCTTAAGGTGCTTTAACAATTGTTTTGTTGTGAGAAAAAACAAACATAAATCATATTCACTGAGCATGACTAAGATGGAAACTGCCCATAATTCGAAATAGTATATAACATGAAACAGCGAGCCGCTTACTTTGACAACAGGGTTAAAAGATGCCACCAAAGTCTGCGGTTAAATGACTGAAGGTTTTTGATAAAATGCTATCTAATCCTGCATCTGACTTAAATAATTCAACATAAAACATCATGACTTATGGCATAATTATAGCCCATGAACTATTGTGTATTCGGTCACTCAGCATCTATCTGGACAATGATACAATACAATAACAATCCTTCAAATGTGGGTTTGCTGCTGTTGAAAAATATTAGAAAAACATCCTGTTGTTCCTTCCTTTCTGAAATCGTCATAACACAGTTCGACCAGCACTTGTCCTCTAATAAATATAATACCTAAAAAGGTCGGTAACCTTTTTGCATACACTTTCCAAACATGACCAATACACAGCAAAAGCCCCGACAGACAAATTAACGTCTAGTGTGTAAAATCTGAAGTGAAATTTGAGATAAAACAAACACAAAATTGTGTTAAAGTTCCGTTAAAGTGCATCAATCCTAGTGTGACGATGAAGAACCGAGAAGTCGAAAATATTTTTGTGTTCTCTAATCTAATACTTTAAATCTAATGTATCAGATTTAGACAGCAAGTGCAACAGTATCAATATTTTTCACACTTCCGCATTTGCAATATTTGAAATGGTGGCTTAATAATGATTAATGATAGTCTTTCATATCCCCAAATTCTTATCAACCAATCAATACCTTAGGCAACACATAACATTGACACATGCACACAGTCTTTTCCACATGTAAGTCGGCTGCAATCCCTTCAACACGTCTCGTCTGCTGACAGAATGCTGTTTTTACAACACTCTCTGCACTGAATGTCTTTGTGGATATCTGTAATTGCACACTGAAATGAAATGTAACAAGTGTTGTTAAGTTTGAGATACTGCAGAGAAAAAGAAAAAAGAAAAAGGTGATCGTGGTGATCTAACTGCCCTTTAACAGAAAGAAAAGCATCACTGCGGTGCCCTTTTTCCTATCATTGACGTTTGCGTAGTTCCTTCGATATCCTTCCATTACAGTCAAAAGTTAAAGGTCACTGACCGGAGCACGAACGTTTGGGTTCTCCATGATAGAAAAATAAGGATAAAAAGATAAGATTAAAAAAAACGTTATTTCATAGAAGTCTTCCATTAAAGATGGCTAGTTAGAGCTAAATGTTCTGTCTGTGTGAAGCTGAAGAGCCACACATACACGCAAACACACAACTGCGACAGGTCTTGGGGGGGGGGGTGGGGGGTGGGGAGGGGACCAGTGTTGGAAGGTAGTGTCCTGCGGGTGTTGTGGGCGATGGACGTGTCACAGAAAGGGGCGGAGCCAGGGCGGGGCGGAGAGGAGTCTGGAATCATCATTATAGCTGCTTCACGTAGTTCCCTGGGAAGGTTCCAAACAACTTGCTCCTTCGGGAGGTTCCTTTCAAAAACAAAGAGCAATAAAATGAGATTGTCAGTGCTTCCAAACTCTGGCTGAAACTTCAGTCAGCAGCAGTCACTGATCTTATTCCAGCTCACTGCAGTCTGGAAACCAGCCAAACCTAGAGATCAAACTGAATCGAATGAAAACACCTTCAGAGGGCAAGTTTTTCCTAAAAGAATGTAAAGATTTACACGGCAGCAGATTCTCAGGGCCATCAGACTTACTCAGCTGTGCAGGATAATGTTGACTTAAGCGTCATGTTCTAAATATGTGGTGGGATCACAGTGCCACCTAGTGGCCTCGGTTTGTTGATATTTGCTAAATACCCCTACGTCATTGTGCCAACCAGACCACAAACCCAGGATACACAGTTACAGCATCTATCTGACCTACTGTATCTGTTCATAGTGTACAACTGTTGCCCAGCTTTTCTGTAAGATAAATGTATCTAGTATCATAACTACACAACCCTGCAGTCCCTCCTCTTACCAACAAACCAGCCATCATCACACTTCTCCATCACATCTACAATGTCGCCCTCCTTCAGCTCCAGCTCGTCCTCGTTGCGAGGCCCGTAGTTGTACACGGCCTGGTACCTGTGTTAGAAAAACTCATGGTGAACTGACATTCTTCTTGATATTCTGCAGTAATGATACTGAACAGTAATGTTACTTTTCTTTTTTGGAATATGATCAGTTTTTTCTCCTTTATCCAGTATTTTCTCTGTTTGTGTTTAAATGTTAAACCAATGAAGCAAATGTAAAAAAAAACTTTAAAAAGTTAAACTTTTAACATATTTTTAACAACTTAAAACATATTGTATACCTTGCTATGCCTTCAGTTTAGCACTAAGAGATATCTTTTTGTTCCCTTGGATAACAGCGAATCAGTGGAATAATAAAATGTATAACTTACGGGTCTCCTCCACCACGGAGTGCGTCCTGAACTAATCGCTGTGGCAAAGACAGAAACAGACAGACAGAAAGTTAAAATCTGGTATTTGTGAGGCTTTTGTTTAGGGTTTGAGGAGGTCAAATGGAAAGACTTGTCCAATGTTGTCGCTTATGACGAATAAGGTATAATTTCACACCCAGAGGTGTGACCAACATCCTTTAAAAACATGAATAGACAAACCAACCAAACACTCAAAGCAGAAATACTACAGTTTCTATTTTGCTAAAAGGAAAATTACACTGTATTTGAAATACAGCATACTTTTTTATTGTATGTTATAGAATATGTGGTATATATATATATATATATATATATATATATACATATATATATACATACATACACACACATGAATTATATGGTTACTTATTTCTAAAGACTTCCTTCCTGCGCAGAGACAAGTGTACAGTATGAGCATGGTTGAATGAAGACATGCCCCCCTACCCTTCGCCCTCTAACAGGGGACAGATAGGACCTCCGGAACAAGATGGGACTACGAGGAGGTTTACCGCCAACAACTGGATCCTGCTTAACAGGCAGAAAGACCAGAAGCAACACACCGATAATCTTCAACAGTAAACGAGTCAGCAGCCTTCGCTGTGAGCTGAACACACAAGCACAAAGGCTAATGACGTGCTCTAAAACATAATCCATCAGCATGCCAATGCCAAATCCACCTAAACACACCAAAGTACAACCAACACGAGCAAGAACAAGAATGTTTCCGTTGTCCATAAATCATCACTATATCACTTAAAGGATAGTGCACAATGTATGTTAGGGTGCAAACGACGTAGTAGTCTCAGCTATGGCTGCAAAAAAACAATTATTTTCCATATCTGTTAATCTGTTTGCATTGCATTGCATTTAACATTTTGATTAATCGTTTAGTTACTAAAAATAGCAAATATAGTGACAAATGCCCATCACAATTTACCAGATTGTATTTTTGTCCAACAAACGGTCCAAAACCTCAATTTAGAATGATATAAAACAAAAAAGCATCAAATTGTCACATAATTATCCTCGCATAAATAACAAACGATTAATCAGATTTGAAAACGTGTTGTCCATTCATTTTCTGTCAATTGATTAGTTGCCTAATCACATCAACCGTAGTCTCAGCTTCAGTAATGTCAACGACACAAAAGTTAGAGAAAGGTATCATCAGATGAGTTCTTCTCATAATCCTTGGTACCACAAGCACAATCTACATCAACGCCATCATCTCCACATTCCAGCTTTACCTTCACTTTGGGAGACCTACATCCTGGATGGGGTACAGTTGGGGGAGAGCGTGGAGTGGCGAGGGGAGGAGAGGCGGGTTTAGGGGGAGTCAGGGTGGGAAGGGGAATAGGCAACTCTGAGTTGGGGCAGGATGTGACCAGATGAGACAGACAGACAGAGCTTGAGGGGTGACAGACAGAGCGCTGTGAGGGAACGTTTGGAGAGGGGTGAGAGGAGTGAATAGGAGATGGGGAGACGGGCGGAGAGGGAGAGACTGAAGTGAGCAGCGATGTCATGAGGTGAGGCAGGGATGGGGGCCGAGGGGAGACAGGGGGAGAGGGAGGGATGGTGTTACGATCCTGCTGTTGTGACCGGGAGAAAGAAGACAAAGGAGTAAAAGATGAAATAGAAGATGAAGACGGAGTAAAAGAGGTAGAAGATGAAAGAGTGAAAGAAGTAGATGATGGAGAAAACGAAGAAGTAGAAGACGACGGAGTAAAGGAAGAAGTGGAAGATGAGGAAGGCGTGAAAGTAGAAGTAGGTGAAGGAGTGAAAGCAGAAGTAGAAGATGAAGAAGGAGTGAAAGCAGAAGTAGAAGAAGAGGAAGGGGGAGGTAAGGATGTCAGAGGTGGTGGTACGGAGGGTGAGGGGAGGCCGGGGGGAGGTAACCATGTCAAAGTGGAAGGAGAGACATCAGCCTATAGAGGTAATGACACACACATCAATTCTGAGTCACAGAAGCTAAATGCTGAGGATTTTTACTGAGCCCAGGAAAGGACGTGGAGAAAAATATTTTAAATGCATGCTGTTAAAAAACAACAATTTGCTGTGCAATAGTGATATTTTAAGACTTGAGTGTCCATGCAATTCCTCTTTGATTTTTAATGCACGAATAAAATGTCAAAAACTCCCTCTCTCATGTAAAGTACTTTATCCTTACACTTACATTTGAGATCACTCCCTGGCACTATATTAATTGTTCACCGTTATGGGTGTGAAATAGACCCACTATGCAGCATTAAAAATTATTTAATAAACATATAGGTTATTTTCACAGCAGTTGTGTCATAGTAGGAAAAGCACAGGCGTTATTAAAAACATTATCGATGGCTCCATTCTGTTCACGTGTCCCAATAAGCCATGGAAGTGTGACAGTGAGCCAGGACCTTAAAACTGAAGCAGCTAAATGGAAATCAGCAAATATTAATTTGATAATTTACACTTTCCTACTGTGACATGTCAAAATGTCTTCTGTGAAAAAAAAGGCCTATGGAACACAAAGACTGTTTCACTCTGCACAAAGTCACATGCACTGCTGTAGATGAGGGCATAAAACAACAGGTAATCTAACACACTCCTCAATCTCCATTATTGTTAGGAAACATCTGTCACCATAGATGCCTTGATCATTAAACATTTTAGTTATACAACATATTACTTCCCTGTAAATGCATCCAGACTTATGGCTGCGTGACACAAGTACATTGACCTTTGTGTCAAACTTTTTAAGAGAAGGCAAAAGTAGTTCTATTTTTTCTTGGATTTAAAACACTTCCCTCCATCTCCCTTCCAGGGCCCTGTAGTGTTTCTCTCAAAGCTCACACCATGCTCTACCTGTGGACTGAGTCTCTCATTTAAACCTTTAATGTCCTCCTCTCTGTCCTCTCTAGCTTCATCCTCTTCCTCAATGAACAACTCAGTATATCCCCTTCCTGTCACCGATGGTGGTCTCTGAGGCTCGACTGGTTGCACATTCAGAGTTTTTGAATGCCCTCCCCAAGTGATGGGTAGTGGCTCCATTGTCATAGGCTTGTGAAACTGCACCTCGAACCGAGCGCTGCCTGCCGAGTCGCTGGCTGGAGTGACTGCTGTGGGTTTCACTGCTGGCTGATGGGATTCTTCTACTTTTAGCGTAAACCTGCTCTGGGATTCATCGGTCAGCGTAGCTGGTGGGGAATCTACCAAAGACAATCTTGAAAAGTAAGCATCGTCTTTACTGGTAGAACCATCCAGAACCATGGACAACAGCTCGTCATAAGGGTCTTTTACTTGCAGCTCAACATCAGGGATTATGCTGCTTTTATGTACTTCCACATTTGACTTGTGCCGTGGTGGAACCTCTGTGGGTGACTTTATTGGCTCTGGCACTGTGCAGGACAAAACCTCTGGCTTAAAAATGTGTAATGCTTGGGCTATTCCTTTGCCACTTTTGTATCGCAGTGAAGAGACAGGCAGTGGAGAGGTAAATGAGGAATGAGGAAGGGGAGGAGGAGGTGGAGGTGGTTGGGAGAATGGCACGGCAGGGGGGGTGTGACCTAAACTGTGTCTCCCTTCGTTAAATGGAGGAGTTATGGAAAACCTCTGGGGCAGCATGGCGAAGCCTCTTTGTGACGGCGCATTGGGCTCCTGAGCCTTTAGGAGAGGTGTAAGGTCAGTGGGGAGTGGGGGAGGGGGTGGTGTGGGCGGTACAGGGGTGGTTGAGAGGGAGCAAGCTGGGGTAGACGCTGATGAGTCCAACGTGAGAGACAGCCACTCGTTGGTGATAGCTTGCAGGTCAAGCCTTCTCAACAGGGGGTGAGGGGAGGGCAGGTCACGAGTAGTGGAGGATGGAGGTAGATGGTAGAAAGGCTCCATGAAAGTGAAGTGAAAAAGAAGGAACAGTGTAATTTATAAAACTGGAACACAGAGTACACTGTGTTTTGTATGTGTGTGTGTGTGTGTGTGTGTGTGTGTGTGTGTGTGTGTGTGTGTGTGTGTGTGGGCTAAACAGAGCTTAAAGGCTGTATTGACTCCCTTATGCAGATGATGCATTTACGTATTTATTTAAATATATTAACATAAACTGTTTTTTTACAACATGTTACTTTTTGAGAATGTAACATATTTGTTAGCATTTGTGATGTTAGTCAATAACCAACACTGATGTTCACAAATAAATACCCACAAATTATAAATCAATTCATTTATAAAAGTAGCTCAAAGTGCTTTATTATCACCAGCACTTTAAAACAAATTGCTGGTTAGAATTGTGCTACTCTATTGTATTGGTTTCTTGTATTCAATTGTCACAATGTTGTAGTGATTTTCCTACCTTGATGGGTGTAGAGCTTGGTGTCCTGTTGCCAGGGTAACTATGTGAGTCTATGTGGTGGGCAGAGCTCTTGGCCGGGGAGCGCTTGACGATGTCAACGTATGACACTGGAAAGATGCCCTGTTTGGTTGTGTCTGGGATCTTTCCCTCGTACCAGTTCTGGTCCACCTGCCTTATCACAATAAGTCTCTCACCCTACACACAGACACACACACACACACACACACACACACACACACTTTTTGTCACATGTATTGCCTTCTACCACTGTATTGTTTTTTAATGCAGGCAGGATATTCTCAAATTCTACATAGCTTTAACCACATCAAACATATCATCACTGCCTGGTGGGAACCCTGTAACTACATCTGGATGATGACTTGTTTTTTTTTTTATAATTTGAAGAGATTTTGCATCTTTTGAGTTTCTACAATCACTTCAAAGTCCAGTAGATAAACTCAAAACAGTAGAGTTCCTCCTAATTATAAACCATTACAAAACCAGTTACATTGTTGCAGCTTTTCACTTACACACAAACAATAAACAGGCTACCTTTCTGAGAGACAGCTCCACGTTCGTATCAGCATTGAAGTTGTAGCGAGCCACTCCCTCTCCGATCTCTCTGACATGTGCTGGCGGAGGAGGACGAATCGGCTGCTGCTTCTCTGAGGATGGCATCTTCTGTTTATGTGTGTGCATTAGTGTAAATGTGCGTGTCGAAGGAGAGAAATCAAAGAGACAAATGACATATAAGACACAAAATGGTGCACATCTACGGTCCTCGCATACAGTTTATCAGTTGCACACTTACTTCTACATACGATATAGGTAATATCCCAACTCGTCCGTGGTGCTCCCCTTCATACCAGTTGTTGTCTATTTGCCGGATGATGTTCAATGCATCACCCTTCTTAAATGTCAGCTCCCTGCAACACATTCATGTCATCAGAGTGCCAGCACACAGGTGTGTAGAAGACATGAACTGACCATTTCAACCAGGGCAATTATTTCATGTAAACATCAGCCACTGAAGCAGAATGAAATAAGACCAAGTACAGCAAAAATTAGCTTTATTCATGCATATATTTAAAGACTGCATAAAATAAATCAGCGGAAGCCATCCAGGTGTGGTGGTTAGGATGTGACGATAAAGTTATCTTAGAAAGCAAAAGAAACTTTGACTTTGTGAAATGCACAAGTATCTGAAATCACAACATTGAATGCAATGAGTCGAGATGTGATAAGCAGTTAGGCATTCGTGCTTTAAAGCTTGGCATCCTTGTCCAAGCACTGTGCATTTACTGTACTCACTTAGCTGATTGTGCCTTAAAATCATAAATGGCTCTCGCAGGCTGTTTCTGATGGAGGAGAGAGAACAGAATAAGTTGTGTCATCTGTTTATGGGAGACCTAGGAGATGAGAGTGAGAGAAAGAAAGCCGGGCAAAACATAAAATACAGCTTTTTTTTTTTTATATTTGTGAGAAAATGTAACAGTGCCGTGGTATTGTGATGCTAAAGACAAAAAACAAAGTAGCCTGTTGAGGTTCAATCTGAACTATTTTGACAGTGCCAAACATACCAGGTGTTTTTTTTAAATCATTTTAAAGAAATAAATGGCCTATTTAGTGCTCCTAATGAAGTGCACGTTGGTGTTGAGAATACTAGCAATCAGCTTCAGTGTTGTACCTCTCTGTCAGGAGTAGGTCTTCTACTCTGGGGTGTGTGGCGTCCATCCATGGTGGAATAACACCTGGAGACATCCTGGTCTGTGATTAGCAGAGAAATAAGAAAGGTCATGGGAGTTACCATAATAAACACAATCATGTCCCATGCATGCTCATAATACAAAAACATGCTTTGGGAACATTCTGGATGGTACAGTGATGATGCCTTTCCAACAGGTAAATGAGGGAATAAAAGCTTAGGGTCAAAAAGTGTGTTTTATTTCCATTATACTGGAAAAAACAAGGTGATTGCGATACCCACAGTATGACACATGCAGTCAAAAAGATCTGCAACGCAAAATGAAACAAGGGGAATACAGCCCAAAAATGACTAAATATGATAAAACCATTGATAAAAAAAAAACATGAACACAAGAGCAAATGGCTTGAATACGATTGTGGGATTATAAAACGACTCCATAAATAAATCTGCAAAACAGATAAATGTTACAACCAAAACAATAATATAATTATAAACAAACAGATGAATGTTCACATTTATTTACTCCAACCAGGGTAATACTGTAAATTCTCAAATATTTCTTTACCTCAATTACAGACTGCTCTCTGATTTTCTCTTTCTAACTCATTTAATTCCAATTTTCCTACTGCAACGCCAACTGCCAATTTTTTTTCAGCATTAAGCTACTGTCAAGCAGAGACAGCATTGTCTGCAATGTTTCAAATTAGGTTTCCAGTAGCACAAATGGCATATCCTCCCATTTTAGTAGCAGACCTTTAATGTGAAACTTCAGCAGGAACAAGTGTTTAGTCACTGACACTAGCAAAATAGGGCCATTATTTTAACACCTGGTTTAACTTGAGAATTTACAGTAAACAGGTCACACAAATATATAGAAAAGCACAGTTATGGGTGTATCCGCTGACCAATGAGAGGAATAGGGCGAGCCCATGCAATACTGAAAGAGATATTGAGGTGTGGAGTATGCATGCATGTATGTGTGTGTATGTTTATGCAGAAACAAACTATGTGCAGGTTTGACAAAGTGTACATGTGCATATTTGAGGTGTGACATGTGTATTATCTCCACCTGAATAACAGAGACCATTCCCATTGCCCTGCTCCTCTCCATACTCATTATTGTTTGAGGTGTCTGTGTGGCGTCCGTAACAGGCACTGATTGGTGACTGCAGCCGTGGTGTGGAGGGATCCTCTCTATGTGAGGCATACCCAGTGGGGCTCCCATCTGGGTACAAAGATGCAGAGGACTGACCCCCGTGCCAACACCCCCTCCTCCCCCGCAATGACGAGCTTCGTTCAGGCACATTTGGCAGCAGTTCGGCCAGTATTCTCCTCAGAATGCTATCATCAGGTGCTCTAGTTCCTCTGTGGCCTCTCTCTGCTTGAATGTGCTCGTATATGTCTCTCAAGGCTGCGTCTAGTGCATCATAAATGGCCTGTTTGGACTTGGGTCTGCTACCGCCATCTCCGCCACCACTGGTTCTTCTAGAGGTAGGTGGTGAGCCCTTTTTCCTGCGGAAAGGCACTGGGCTGACCAGGAAGGCCAGCTTGGACATCGCTTGCTGGGACTGGGAACTTTGGATTTGGGAATGGCTGCTGCTGTGTCTCTGCTGCGAAGGTCTCTGGAGCTCCAGGCGTGCTCTCTCTCTCTCATGGCGCAGCATGGTTGTGAAACGGGTATAAGAGGCCGGGCAGCGCCCTTTGCAAGAGCTGATGAGGTGGCGGTGTTGGTAGCCCTGGCTCTGGCCTAGACTTTGGTGACCAGGGTGGTGGTGGTGATGGTGGTGGTGATGACGGAGGTGGTGGTGAAGGGTGGAAGAGCCGTACAAGCTCTCAGAGGAGGTTAGTGAGCAATGGTCAAAGTCACTCTCACTGCAAAATGAGGAGCCCTCCACCTGGATGAAGTCACTGAGGTCTGACGCAACAGCGTCTTGTTCACTGTCAGAGTAGTCTTGGTTGGCTTGTGGGCCTTGGGGAACAGGAGGAGCAGGAAAGGTCCGCCCACGACCGGGCTCCGGTCCAACACGAGGCTGGCCCTCAGGTGGGCTACGAGGTCGATGCAAGTGAACCATGGTGTGAGGTACTGTTCCACTGTTGCCATTATTGTTATTATTGTCTTCCTCTAGTAAAGATTCTATTGAAAAACGGCGTTTTGGAAAACTGGGTGTGCCACCGCCACCACTGCTGGCTCGAGATGACGAGCCACCTGGCGTGGTAGTGCCCGAAGGCACCTCACTATCACCCAAGTTGGGCATGGATTTGGACTTCTGAATAAGGCGCTCATATGCAGAAATGCGGGTTGGCACCATATCGCGTGGCACCTCCATGCCCCAAGAGGGTGTCCAAGGAGAGAGGCGATGCCGATGCAGGTGAGGTTGGCGCTCCAGCTCCAGGATGCGAGTGCGAACCGAGCGAATTACTTCAGATGGGATGAGCTGAGCTCGGTCGATCTGGTGCATCTTACGATAGAGCTGGAGAAAGCCCGGTGAATCGTGTGCCCGTCGCCGGTGGAGTCGAGGCAGTGAGCGAGTGGAGATGGATCCAGTCGAACCTGAGGGATTCCCATCACAAACCAGTGACCCAGCACTTTCTGAGCGGGTGGCGTTGCGCCCGCCTGAGCCAGAATGCCCATCATTTAGTAAGTCATCACAGCTGCGTGACTTGAGCTTGCCGGGGATGGGCGGTACCTCCTCCACACTGCTCCATGCCTCTGCATCCTGGCATTTTATCGGCCAACTGTTCTTACAACAGACAGACTGCTTGGAGGAGGAGCTGCCTTCCTGGCTGGAATCCTCATGGCAATGGACAGAGTCAGAGGGGACGGGGGGCAGATAGGGGCGCTGATAAGAACCTGGGGAGTTTAAACTGTTTGGATACATGTTGCATGCGTCCCCACCTTTCAGATGTCCAATAGAAAGCAGCGTGGTGAAAGAGAAGAAGGAGGAAAGCATATTAAGCAAATATACCCATCAAAGGGTTGAAGAGCTGGGGACAGGGAGAAGAATTAGGAGAGATAAGGATGGGAAAAAAAGATGATCTGATGTTTTTTCTTCAGACTTCCACCAATACAAATCAAGGAAACTTATGACCACATCAGACAGACATTATATTGTGAAAAACACAACAAATGACAACAAATCTTTGATTTTCTGGTGATGTGGTAAGTACAGTACACCCATATGATGACAGTCTGGGGAAGAGAAGGGAAAAGAGAAATACAAAGAGAAAGACAAAAAAAAGTGAAAAGGAGGGGTTTGTGTGTATATGTGTGTACCTTTGGCTCTGGAGGGTGAGGCTGGTGAGGAACGAACCACAGGTCTCTTTAAGCTGCTGCTGGGTCTGTAGGCATCCACTGGTTTAGGGGAAGTTACAGCTCTGCTCTGAGACTGGACATTCACTTGGGAACTTGACGGCTCAGACTTCCTTCTCTTCCTGTAGTCACTGGCAGCACTGCAACACAGTCACAGACATCAAAGAGTTTGCAATAGGCACATTGAATTCAGGTACTATCAATGTCTTGTACATTCTATTTACGATATTTCCTGTATTATCATGATATCAGTATACAAACAACGCATAGACCAAAATATAAGTTTAATTTAAATGTATTTTATTTAGGATAAACAAGTTAATGGTGTTTAACACCTGAAATAAGTTCACCTTCGTGAACTGTGTAAAAACAGTAAAAAAAAAAAAAATCTTTTTTCCAAACCAATAAGAGACAAATTAACTATATATCATGTCATCTTTTTCATGGTCATTTGTGTACTCATTTTTAAGTATTATTCAAGCTCATCCTACTAAAAAACGTGGCTATTATCCGTGTATAAGAAAAGATGAGACAACAGAGTTTCTGTAACTTCTCTTATACCAAATGTCTAAAACCCCAATGGGCTTTCTGTTCAAAACAAACACACTCAATGT
The DNA here is from genome assembly GCF_031162955.1 of Sander vitreus. NCBI lineage: Eukaryota > Metazoa > Chordata > Actinopteri > Perciformes > Percidae > Sander > Sander vitreus. Next base: position 27,390,835 of record NC_135856.1, on the reverse strand, counting down.
CACTTACATAAATTGCATGGCCTATTCATCTCGTCCCATTTCTGTCCTTTCTTAAACCGCGGAAAATGCGACTGAATAAGTAGGCCATTGGTGAATGGGAGTAGGACGAAAGGGAGGAGGTGTGGGGGGGTGAGGGGGTTGAGGCTAAGGATAGGAGTTGAAGGGCAGAATCAATAGGTTGGCTGCGTTAATTTATTCTGGCTCAGTTAGTGAAAGGGAGACGCAAAGTGCCCTGCTTCAGTGGCAAAAGCAAATAAAGACAAACACTAATCCTTGCAGAATCTTCATTAATTACAGACACATTAGCTTTTTGCACCAGAGTCAAGGCAAGAAAGAGCAGTTTTGGTTCCCTGCTGTTTCACAACAAGGACCACGGCTGTTGAGAGGATGGGGGAAGGGGGAAGGGTGGTGATGCAGAGGAAAATAAAAGAAACAGAGGTTACCTCGCAGGTCTCTCCGGAGCCTTGTCAGCAGGAGCGATGTGCAGGGATGTCTGAAATAGGACAGACAACAAAAGAGAAAAGTCAGGTCCCGCAAGAACAAAGACTCAAGGCAGAACAGCTCACAATGCACAGCCTGCATGCGGTTGTTGCTGTGCCACACTCAAAACGCTCCCCCAGCGTTAGGTGCGATGGATGCTGGTTCCACATGGCACACCTGAGCAAGAAGAGGCCTACCGGTGTAAGCTGTGAAGATAAATTCCTGCTCTCTCTTGGGCTGCTCTGGAGGATGATGACAAAGGTGATATAGCAAAGGATGTTATGAGCTGAGCTCAGGGGGCAAATGCTGCCCTGCAAAATCTGGCATGGATCAGCTGGAATGGGTCTTGAACTGCAAAGGTCTCTCTGAGGATACGCTAACCATCAAATACCATCACACAATAATGTTGGAAACAGCAACACTTGTTCCAGTAAAGTATACAATAGAATCCGAAGCAAAGAAATTAAAAGCATTTCAAAGCTATATGTTCAACAGCCTTCACAAAGCAACATCATACTCATTTTGCGGTGGATGGCTGATATGGTGACATGAGATGGCACTGACATGGTGCTACACTACATTACACTAATTTTAAGCAATCATATCTCACATTCTTAACAATATTGATTTAAATTCCTACGATTGGTTAGAAATTGTGAGATTAACAACACTACTGGAACACACATAAATGTGAGATTACCTCAATGCGCTGGCGAGCGGAGATGTCTGGATTATAATCCAGCCGTTTTTTAGGAGGCTTGAGCCCCAAGCAGCAGCAGTGAGCAGCAGGAAGAGGAGGAGAGGAGGAGGAATAGGAAGAAGGTGAAAATGAGGTGAGGTAGGAGAAGCAGTGGTGACATCATGGGGAGAAACAAAAAAAAACAAGAAACATGTGGTAAGAGTGACACCCGTTAGAGAATCCGAGTAACCAGAGATGGACTAGTTCACAAACGTTGCACATCTGCTTTGAATGTACAATGCACACATCTACATACACTCAATACACACACACACACACACACACACACCCCTACATGTTATACACATCCATTCTTATGCACATTCTAATCTATTGATGCTTTAATTCTAGGCTAATCTCAAAAAAACTACAGTATGTCAATGCTATAATAAATTAGGCCTACTACACCAACCTTTATACCACACACGCATGCTGCACACACACACGCGCGAACACGCACACACGCAGAAATGTGCCCATGTACCACACACACATGCAGAGTGTGGGAGCAAGCTGTGAAGCAGAAAGCCGAGTGGAGCACAAGCTGCAGTGTTGTGTTTATTTGAGAGTGCAATGGATTGCACTCTCAAATGTTGTGATTTAGTGCTGGTTTACTAATGCAGATAAACTATTGTTCACTCAGTTGGTCAACACTCCTTGCGACTTGTCAGCTCAACATACACGCAAACAATGAACTTACCGTGAGATTCTGTCCTAGCTGGACCAGTCAGTGCATGTAGCAAAACCAAACCATCTACACTCTAAGGGCTTATTCAGTGGTGTGAAACATTCTAAATATTGCAGGTAGAAATCTCAACACACAGCCCAACATGACTCTGGGAAGTCATGCCAGCTCCAGATGTGACATTTTCACCTGAACATTTCGAATAAGCCCAACAAATCATCACCTCATGTCATGCCCTGGCATGGACAGAGGCATGACACGTTGTAAATCAGTCAGCTTGGAGTAATTTGATCCCAGATCTGTGGCTAGAGGCAAACCCTGCCCTGAGCCACTGGGACGTTATTACCACCTACATCCAACAGAGGGCACTACAGCATTTAGCTTGTAATTATGCAGCGCATTGCTCCAGGGAAAGTGAACATAAACAAAACTACTAGCAGACATGAATAAATAATCAAATGAATAAACGGGGTAAATAATAGGCTGATTGATTGATGTTAGCATGTGCAAGAGATGTTGAAGAAACTGCACAGACTCAGACTGTTATGCAAAACAAAAGGAAATTAGTTACCATTTATTAAACTGACCTATATATTGCATATGGCAATGTTATGATTGATTGATGGACTGTTCTGTGCAGCTCTACCAGCCAAAAAGTCAGCCATCTAAAGCACATTGCCTTTTAACCTATTTTCCAGATTTTTTTTTTTTCGGGCAAGATGCAACACCGACCTGAAATAAAATGATCCAGGTCTGTGCGTGAACATTTCAGTGCCTGCTAGCCACAAGACCGAAAAACCCAGCAACGCAGAGACATAACACAGCCTGTCACAAGGGTGGGGGGGAGAAGGGGGTCACAGCACCCAACAAGTACCACATGCCCAAACAACTAGCGCCACCCAGTCTATTGGTGGAGGCATAAAAAAAAAAAAAGAAAAATCATGAGTGTGTGTATGCCTATGGCAGGGTTGTGGTTGAGGGAGTAGCTATGGCCCTGACTTACCGGCCGCCCAAACTCCAGCTCGGAAAAGAACTTATACCAAGGCTCGTTCTCTAAATCTATGTCATCATAGGTCTGGGAAATCATGACAGTGAGAGAGGAGGTAGAAGAAAGACAGAAGAAAGATAGTGTGGAAAGAAGTCACACACAAAGAGAGACATGGACCTCATGGTTAGGAATGGGCAAAGGTGGCACAGGGAGATGGGCACAGGATGAAGATTTAGACTGGCTCATGGGGACGAAAGCAGCTGATGAACTATTTACTACTGACAAATCTTACTGAGAATGTTTTGCTTCACTACTTTAATTACTTTGACAGTAATCACAAAACATGAGGGAAACTAAACTATTTGGTAGGCATAGGCAGTATACAATAGTGCCATATTGTAGTATAGTATATATAGTAGTTAAGCTTGTATACACTAAATAAGCTAAGTCTAACTCTTGTCACCATTGGGGACTGAAGAGGCAGACAATTTTGTAAATCCCATGACAGAATCTCATTACCACTGCTTTATTCTCGGCCATAGTGACAGATAATGAAAATCAGCATCTTACTTTGAGCATTACATATTTAACACCCAATCTCATTATCCACACCTTTGTGTATGCTCAGTGCATAGAATACTAAATGCAGTATGACAGAGTGGCAGGGAAAGGCCACAGTCTCACCAGAGGTGCTCATTATATTTAAGAAGAAGTGGACAGGGCATATATTGAAGAACTGTTTGGAAAATACATGAGGGGTTATTCACATGGGTGTACAGTACATTTCCCTTCTACATTGCAGTATGGTATCGCAGTTAGCCAGCCAAACAACTGAGCCAAGTACTGCCCACTTGTATACCTAAAGAGAGTTAAAATTCTGACTACATTCTTTTGAGTTATTGTGTGCTTTTTTTGAAAAGTTAAAAGGTGCTAAACAAATAAAGTTTATATAATTTATATTTAAGTTGGTCTTGCCATCAAAAAAATCTGCCACATTCTCCCTCTGTAAGTTATCCCCAGCACACTTGACCCCTTCATGTCTAAAAACGTAGACAGTTTTAAAGGCGGATTTACAAATATTTACATTTAGAGCTCAGGACTGAGATGTATCTTTCATATTTAGGCTCGACAGCTGCCATCCAATTTTACAATTTGCAAAATGTTATTGGCTGAAAAAACATGTTCTATTCTCCACTATGTTTTGCATTTGCATGGCATTTAAACAATGGACAGATTTCCCTTCAGGAAGCAGAAGTTTATCTCTGCTGATGTGACATGATGCAATAGACTGCCAAACACTTCCTTTGTATCACAGAGAGATAGATTTTCATATTAAATCAACCTGCAATAAACAGTGTCAGATGGGATGTAAATATTTAAATGCAACACAGTTTGACAGGTAAGCCAAAACAACAGTTACTTCTGTGTGGCAAATTAATCATCTACTCTTTTCTGTTGCATGTTTAAACCAACAGCTTTCTCTCTTTTACACACTTCACCGTGCCCTGTAGTCAAGAGGCTTATTCATTTTACTGTCATTTTAACTGTGGAGATGATGCATTGGTTTACTACTCTGTCTGCTCTTTCTAACCCCATTCCCACATGGAAATAGAGTTTTTACGGCAAATGAAACACTGCCAGGAGACGTTTTGTAGGTGTTGTGGTGTTACATCTCTCTTGCGAAAAAGAGAATTCCGCTTCAAGATAAATGAGTCACCCTGTAAAAAAAAGTGATAGCCTAGAGCAGACTGACAATGACGCAAGTACTGTGGACCCATACAGAAAAAAAGAAATTAAACAGATTGCCAGAACAACATTTCTGTTTGCTATGGCTCATAATTGGACACCAAATGGACACCTCACCACTGAAAAGGATGTTTGTGTGCCATTTCTTACCTTGAAGAGTGGAGAGTAAAAAAAGCTTCTGAACAGACAACATTTATAAAGAGCCTGAGACAGCCAGCGTGGGTTCACTTCTATTCTCTATAGCCTTCTCCTTTAATTGCCTTATCGGGAACTGACTCATGCATTATTGCCTAAGAGCTCTCTGCAGTCATCACATCTGCAAAACCTTTTTTTTATTTTTTTTTTTATAAATCTTTTCCCACATAACAGACTCCTCATCTATAACACATTCTCCATTATCCTGTTCTTTATCTCAGATACCTTATGTCGATTATTTTTGCCCTCTCTCTACGCAGTAATTATCTCTGCTGTCTGCTTTGTCATTCACCCCACACAGAGTGAACAGCAAGTACAGTCACTAGAGGATGCAGCACTAGAAACCTTCGCTTTTTTAACGCCCACACTGTGTCTGATGGAAAAAAAAGTCCATGTAAAAGCCCATAATGTGAAAATGCATTAAGTAAGAAAGGTAAAAGGGCTTGTGACTCTATTCTAAGTTTGACCATTCAGTTGTTTTTCTTATCTCTGCAGTGTTATTTCACTTTCATGTTGCTCAATGTTTATTCTTTTACCTCTTCAGAAATGGACCTTCTATTTAGCTCCAAAGTGAAGCAGAGCAGCAACAGAATGTATCTTTTACTGAACAATAACAAGCAACAATAGTAACAGAAACCCCTTCACTGTCAAAGTAATAGAAATAGAAGCACGCATCACGTCTTCTGAATGTTATAAAGAATACATTTTACAGCCTGAGCTGATTCCAGATTGGCTCCAGGCCTCACAGGTTATTCAAACGTAAAGGAGGGCAGTACTGTGATGATGGCTACCAAACGTTTAGTGGATTTTAACAGGATAATGTCAGAGTTCATTATAATCGAATGAAAGAACATTTTTAAATATACTCACTGGTCTTTCATGCTCCAAAATGGAGGACTTTCCAGGCTCATACTCAAAAATACTCTTAGGCTCTGCGCGGTACTTTCGTGTGTCCACTTTCCTGTTGGGAGGACCCCATTCATTCCTGGTGCAAGAAAAAACCAAAACATGTTTCTTAGAAATCAGCCAGACCCTGAGTTAATGAATCCTTCAATGATATCTTTTAGCACAATTTTAAAAATTAATATAATTTCAGGTGGCTCCAAAAAAGAAAATGCACATAAACTACTATAATAAATATATAATCCATGCCATTTATTAGTTTACGTACATAACAAGTGGTGGAGATTTCAATGTCTTTTTGATTGCTTATACAACCATGATTGAGTGCCAGTATTTCATAACTAATAAGGTGTAATTCAGTCAGGAACACCTTTGTCATAGATGTTTATTATGTTTATTATTTATTTATTGCAACAAATGGAAATAGAGTTCTGCTTGGCGCAGATGGCTCCGCTCTAGGGTTGCACGATAATGACGAAATGTGATATTGCAATATCGATTATGAATATTGCGATATCAATATTAATTTCGATATTTTTAAACATGTAAAATTACAAAAGTTACTTAACAAATTAAAACACGTTTTCTTACAACACAAGGTTTATTTCAACTGTCAGTAGACAACGCACTCTGTTGAAATATGCCCGCACGTGGTACGCTCCATAGGGTTTGTCACGTAGTGGACCCGAGCGCTGACGTGCACTAACATGTGCAAGTGGCACGGTAACTGGCCAATGAAACATGATCATTACAGCGTTTCAAGCGGGCTCTAAATCAAACACAACTAAGCCACACAGCCAACGGACGGGACGCAGCACTCCACAAAATAAACTAAATATTGCATACTTATCGCGACACTTTCGATATAATATTGCGATAACGATACTGAGTCGATATATCTTGCCCCCCTTACTCCGCTGTTGATAATGCTCCCTGGACCAGCCAAGCAGAATGCTAAGCTGAAACAGGGAGCATTTTAAACTTTGAGTCATGTTAGGACTCTGAACCAGGAAGGTGGAGGCTGGGGTGGTGGAGGCCAAGCGTTGCCATCAGCAGCAGTGAGTGAGGGAAGCAGGGATCAGTGAGGAGGGAGTCACATTTAAAAGGACCACCTTGATGTGAGAATGGCTGTGATTGGTGTGCGTCTGACAGTAATGATAATTCAATCAGCGGGCGTATGACTTCCGTGTCCTGCATGAACTGATGCCAAGCTTAATTAAACGAAAAAGATAAGACAAAGCTCGTCTTACGTGTCAGGGGAGTCTCTCTCGCGGTCACTGTCTCTGGCCCTGAGCTGGAGGAGAGACGGCATGGGTGGAGGTGGTGGTGGGGGTACAGGGGACGGCGAAGGCTCCCGAGGGCCCAGATGCCCTCCGTTGTCCGAGGGGCTTTTGGCGAGTGGCCTGTACGTATGTGTCCGGGGAGCAGGGTGGGCCAAGGTGGTGTTAGATGACAGGCTGTAGTCATCTGTTAAGGACAGGACAGAGGAGACATTGGAGGGAGAAGTATTGAAGCAGAGATAGCGGGACGAGACAAACGGGTTGGGAAGAAATGACTTGTTGTGTGACAACTTTAGTTATATATAAAACATCTCTCACCATTGTTTATGACAGCATATGTTGCATTGTATGTGTCAGAATAGTCGTCGTCTAAAAAGAAAAGGAACAAAGAGTGATTGGGATAAATGCACAAACATCATTTATGGTACAGAGGGTACAAGTGTGTAGTTTCCTCTCCTGGGAGAACAGCACCTTAAGTCAGACTGAACACAGTCAGTTACAAAGTAGTTTCCAATAGTGACCATTTTTCACAGCGGAGAGAAGTATCAAAACCACCCAAGCAGCAGAAACTACTTCCCATCTGTTAAACCATAAGCTCAGCATGTCTCAAACTATTGTATTTCCAATATATCTTTATTATTTTTTTTTTAACAGTAGCAGTGTATTAACCATATTTTGTTATAACTATGAGTATTTGATTCTGGCTGAATTCAAAGCTGCTACGTTTCTGCAAACGAGGGAACTGCACATTTGGTCGACTCTTTAAGTCTACAGGGGGTTACACAAAAGACAGACTTTGGTAGGACTGGAAAATTGCTTTATAAATTCACTGAGAATATGTAAATATTCAGAGAGTCATGGGAACTCTCTAAGATGCATCAAAAAGATAATCACAGGCCTGTAGATGTTTTTGCAGTTTATAACAAACAAGCTCAGAACTGACTGCGTGATACCATCAAGCCCATAAAATTACAGCATATTTCCCAGGACAGCTCTGTGTCTATTAGAGGTTGCTCTCAAATTCCTCCTCCTCTACAGATTATCTTGCTCTCATCTAATGAGTTCTGGCTCTTTTGGTTTAACAAAAAAAACGGCATGCACAGACACATGAAAATACACACACACACACACACACACAGGCATGCACAGCATGCAAGCATGGCCAATTCCTCTCATAATGTCTGATGATCAAATCACATTCAAATCATGGGAAAGTCCCGCCTTTCAGTGTGATTCAGTACAGACGTACCTGCTTTGTGGACCTTGTGGATCTGTTTGAACATAGTTTTGTACCAATCCTTAGGCCTATCCACCGTCTGTGGAGAGAGAAACAACCATCAAGATTTATGTGCCGCGAAATGCAACAGAATCTGGATAGCTGAAGTTAGAAAGTGAAAAGGGTTCCCACAGTTTTATGGGACGAGTACTTACTGAGTAGAGAAAAGCCACACTCTCAGCCTTTCTAGAGATCCATATTTCACTCACAGATAATTTAACTTATGCTGAGACATGAATACATTATTTATAAAGATTAATTGTTTGAGACACTCTCCATACGACTTGAGGGTGACTAAATCTCATTTTTTACCTATACACCATACATAAACATGTCAGGAATCAATTGCATCAGACTATTTAACAAGAAACAAGTCTGAAAAGTAAATGACATGCTTGTCACAATCACATCCAAGAAATCTATTGAAGATACAGTGATGTGAAAAATACATTTTCCAAGTGAATTAAAAAATACATTTCCCTGTGTCCCTGGGTTAATTGTTCCCTCATCTCTTATTAAATATGTATGTAGCAAAGTTTTTTTTCTTCTTGAGTATGTTTTATATAAAAAAAAAAAAAAAACTCTACTTTCTCTTCCTGTAAAACATTGAAATCATTATGATGACTCATACTGGAACTCGGGGACGTATACATGAATGCATCCAATCAGAGGTGATTTGGGGCGACGAGCTAACCCATCATAGTGTTAGATCGTGGGTTGTAGTACCTAGCAGAGTGACATGCCATTGTAGAATGTGTTTGGATATCAGCTGGCAAAGAACATTTCCAAAGAGCGTGGTTGATGTCTAATTTATACATTTCTCAACGCAGGTGAGGGAGGTGTAGGTGGAGGCTAAAGGGCATTATACAGTAGCCGCAGCCCAGCTGGCGCGCGCAAATGTGACGTCATGGAATCGCCGTAACTATTTCTACCCGCGCCTTTTGCTCGCGACACTAGTTGCAGTCTTCTCCTGAACAGAGGTGGCGCTAATGAGAAAAGGGAACCGACTTTGCTCTTTCTACAGTCTAGAAGAAGAAGAAAAAGATAAACAACGGCAGAACTGGCTGCAGCATTGACGTCAATGCTTCGATATGATTCGATGACCTACTTCGTCGGATCAAGCCTTTCAGTCACCATAAAATAACTCATCTTAACCCAGTAAGTTTACAAGAGAGACTTGAAGTCACTCAGAGAGTCCTGGCATCCGGTTGCCCAGGAGCTCGTTCATGCTTCCTGTTTCTGCTTTGTTGCGCGCTGCTGAAAAAAAAAAAAAAAAGAGTGGTGTGTGACCTGTGCTCGCACGCTATAAATCCGGGCGCGCCGGCAAGATCTATGTCATTTTGACGTCACGATGGCATGCGCCAGTTTGGCTGCGGCTACTGTAAAACGGCCATTACAGTCCTATGCAGCTCCAAATTGCTTCATGTTTTCTAGACCATTCCCACTTTTGAGCAATCCAAACAAACCTATTGGATGTGATTTCAATCCCTCTCGCAATTATTACCTCATCTACATATCCCTTGGCTTGGAAAAAGGTCACAGTACAGAAGATAAAGACTCTCAGACTTCTGTTTCACTAGGACTACAGAGAAATACAGATGTTGCAATTTCTTTTGCTATTTTATAGTTTCTTAACAACAACGAAGTGAAAGAAACAGGAACATTGAAAATAATCTTCATGTGTGTACAGTGGCTATTTCAGCTTTTAAACAATACTCACTATATAAATCGCCACAATATCCAAACCTGCTGTATAGCCAACATAGCCAGAAAAAGACACAACAGTGCTATCAGAAACTTGATAAACTAATATTGCAGTTTGTTTTGGTACAAGTTTGGGTGTGCGTGTAAGGGCGATTGTGCCTGCTTTCAGAAATCAATGTCAGCAGGTTTGGTTTCGCAGCATACAGAAGCCATGTTGCTACATTTCCAAAGTGGGAACTCCTGGTGCTCTGCCTGGAAAATCCAGGAGAAACCCTGGTATGTGTGTCTTTGTGTATACAGTATAGATCTAACAGCCACTTCAAAAAAGTGCTATCAAATGGCTGAGAGACTTAATCCTCCCTTTATTCAGTAGCGCTAAACACCGTGTCTGGACTCTGGTCAGAGAAGAGGCAGTTTGGCTCCACAGTGAAGTAGTGTGTGTGACCGAGCATGTAGCATTGGCACGGCCAAGAGACGGACCAATTACCACTCCACTCTCCATGGTTACCAAATAAAGTGCCCACAAAAATGTTTGTCTGCTCACAACAAGGAGCATCTGTTTTTCTTCTATCCAGCTTCTTTTTTTCCCCCTCTCTTTTCACCTTTTTTCCTTGCTTTTATTGCCTGTCTCAAATTCTTCCTGTGGCGTTCTCTGGCTCACTCATTCTATGGTTGAACATGTCCTCCTTTAAAGGCCGCTCTTCAAGAAATGGATAACTGATAAGTGTTAATACGAGAAAAGCATTAACAGAGATAACACACAGACACGCACTTAGACAAGTAAGCAGTGACGACCTTGCTAAAGCAAAGACCTTCACTGAGCTCATCTTTATAACTAGCACACAGAGGGAGAGTAAAATAGATACAGAGAGAGAGAGAGAGAGAGAGAGAGAGAGAGAGAGAGAGAGAGCGCTTTTAACATGGGGTCAAAAGCTGCTGACAGCTGAAAGTAATCCTCTCTCGTGAGCCTGATCACATATCAAGACAACAGAAATGGGTCTCTCCGACATTCCTGTGCAACGCTACAGTACCTAATGTACATCTGGTGCACACCAATGTGTTTAGCCTTTTGTACGTTTGACCTCACCGTGCGGATGGCGATAGGGATGCCAGAGTCGTCCACTGGGCCGATGCCTTCATAATGAGGGGCTTTAATAACGGACACCTTTTTCTCTTCTTCTGAGAAGCGGGCGATGGGCACAGTGCTGCTGCTGGTGGTGTGGCCCAACACAACAGACTCTCTGGTAACTGACTCGCTGCCCTCTGGATTCAAAGAGAGGAGAGAAAATACAAATCAAATATATATCGTAATCAAATAGAAAGCCAAGTTCGGGCACCAACACCAGCTGAACAAGCAATCACTGAATCATCCTAAGATTAATTTCTCTTTTATATGCCTCCAGATTGAGCAGTACAAGAACAACCACTGTCTTTATCTCCGTTGTACTAATTTCATACTGTGCTCCACAGCTAAATGGTTCTATCTTCTACTAATAGGTATACACATATCGTATCCTGGGCTTGTAACACATACATTTACCATTAACTATTTAATTAATATGGGTACTGATTAGGACAACAATTCACAAAGATCCCTTTATGGGTCCTTTACAACAGTGGTTCCCAACCTGGGGTCCAGGGACCCCTCAGGGGGGCGGCAAAGATCACAGGGGGTGCGCAAGTCTTTATCTGGTTTGAGGTTGAGGTAAAAAAATAAAAAATGTGCACATGTTAAACAAATAATGACAATACACTAGAATATATAATGTATACAAAAGTCTGTATAAAAACTATGTATTTTTGTTCTCGCTTAAAATTGTAGGCAGGCTACTTAGTAGGCCAAACCTCCGGGACCTCTTAACCTGTGGCCCTTGCTGTCATCAGGTCAGCTGCTAGCTGCTATCATCCTCGTTTTTCCTGCCGCCACGGCATCACTATTTTATGAATGAAACATGGCGGAGAAACGTAAAAGTGCTGATAACTCCTCTGTATCAAAAAAGAAAGTAAGGCTCTATCTCGAGAGTTACCTCAACTTTGGTTTCGGAGGGGGGGGCTCAGCTTTTCTTAGACATAAGTAGGGGGGGCGCCAAGGAAAAAAGGTTGGGAACCACTGCTTTACAAGATTTACAGTTTTCGAGATTCTTAGCACTTCAACCATTTCAGAGCAGGCTATATTAATACGATATACAATTTATTTGGAGGTATTGTGTGTTTCTTTGCATGCAATTGTTCTTGACAGAGCAGGACGTTCTGAATTAAATATGTAGTGAAATAGTACAGTATAGTCAAGCACTTGTACTTGACAAAGCATAATGACTTCCCTCATCATGCATGTGGATAATTGCCCCATGTCATATAGTGAGCAGTGATATTTTTAATAGAATTGCTATTAAAATATGTATTGTCCAAAGGGACAAAAGACCTGTGACTCACCTGAACTCCTGCTCTGCCTCTGGAACCCAGTGTGGAGTGAGGTGGGGGGAGGAGGATAGGATGGAGGAGAGAGAGGCCTCTGTGGAGCACTTCCATTCATAGCGTGAGAGAGGACCTGGCCCTAGGAGTGATCCACAAGCCAGAAACAGAGATCATCAGTCACTACCGATCACAAATGGAAGCAAAATGTACACATTTCCATTTATAGTGGGGAATGTTGCTGTTCTGCCCTACAACATTAGATAACAAGTGCATATATATATATATATATATATATATTAGGGCTGTCAATCGATTACAAAATGTAATCTAATTAATTACATACTCTGTGATTAATTAATCGAAATTAATCGCATACATAATTAACAGTGCCTGAACCGATACTTTTTAAGAAAGTAAAAAAAAGAAAAGAAAAAAAAGGGTACTAAACAACAGTTGGTGGCATTAAAGAACGGCTTGTTTATTGCTAAGGCCATATGGTCAAAATGAAATGATTTAATAATAATATATAACAATAACAATAACTAATTTCAGTAGTAAATTGCTGTTGAACCATCAGATAGGAAAAGGACATTTACAATAACTACAAATGCACCACGAGGCTGTAGTTTACCAGTTTCATTGAACGCACCGTCTGTGTTGTTTCTCCTATGGCAGCTGCAGATTGTTACATCCCGGTGTTGAATCCTCTACAGTAAAACACAGTCAAACTTCACACCGTTTAGCGTTAGCTGTCAGCATTTTAACCGTGTTTAATCCAGCTACTAGCTAGCGGTAGGCTAACGTTAGCTGCTGTCGAGTATAGTGTTAACTAGCGTCATGTGCAGCAGTGTTTGTGTTTCAGAGCATCAGAGAGAAGCGCAGACATATCACCAGATTTCGGTAGCCATGGTCAGCAGGAAGAAGATTTTTACAAGTAAATGTTCCAAGTAATAATCCAGGCAGAACATTCTCGTCTCCCTCCTTCATTTTACAGTCCAATGGTGGCTAGAACGGCTCCGGGTCAAACGTCAATATGGAATGGATTAATCTGCGTTATTTTTTTTAACGCGTTATTTGTTCTCAGATGAATTAATCGAAATTAACTGAAATTTTGACAGCCCTAATATATATATATATATATATATATATATATATAGCCATTAAAAATGCCATTATTAGTTATCATATTGCTATAAAACGTTTTAAAGGGGTAGAGGAACCTATTATGGAAATGAATGCAGACAACTATTGGGCTAATGTGATTCAGGATTTGCTGAATCTGAAGGGACTGTACAATGTAAGAACAGTTAGTGAGGGGGAAGGGGCACTTATGGAATCACTTAACTTAAAAACAGACAGAAGAGATTGAAACAGTAACAGTAAGCAAAACTCAGATTACAAAACTCAGATTCACATACATTTCATCATAAATTAGTTGTGACACACAAGACAACAGACACAATACAATTACAATGGGATGCTCTTCTGAAGAATGCGCTCCCATTCATCATGACATAGGAACATATATTCTCATCTGACAAAAGGATAAAAACACAGTATTTTTATTTTAAGGCCAGTGTGTTTCAATCAAAGATTCATGATCGCTCTAAAACCAATGACTAACTCGCAACAAATCCCAATGCAGTAAATTCACATTAAAGCAACACACACTGTGTTGACAACACTTACTGCCAGTGTTTCTACACTGAAGGCGTGTCAGCCGCGTTTTTCAGTCATCCATCTAATCTGACAAAACAGATACGCTTCTATTTTAAACAATCCAGCTGTCTGCACAGGCAGTGTAACAACTTGCGCTTTACTCGCACTGTATGTGCGTAACTGCGAGCCAAAGCTGATTTTTATACTTCAAGTCAATTTTCTTCCGTTTCACTCACATCAATACAGTGTGTGTTGTGCTTAAACACTGCCAAAACACGGGTGACCTACACTCAATAATGTGCCTGAACACATCCTGTGTAGACACAGAGGGAGCACTGAAGCTGCTGCTCTGCTAACGTGCTGTTCATGCTAAGCCTCCTGTGTAGACAGTTTTAGTCCTCTTTCTAACTTATTCCTTGTTCAGTGCTTGGGCATAGAGCAACATGGATCATTTAATTACAATGAGCAAATCCCTACCGCTGATACTGTGATTATAATGCCACAGCTAACCAATTCAAACCAAGGTTTTACCAAGGGTTTGAAGCTGGCCATTATCACTTCGTGGTTAGAGAAGCAGCCAAGCCATCAGCACTTTTGTAGGTGGAACGAAGGTTGGGAATGGCGTCTGTGGTACAGTAGAACACCACAATGCAGTGAAGATATTTCTCACTTGACTGCACTGATGGTGGATGCAAGCCACAAGGCTTGGAGTAAACAGTGACAATGCAATGCAACTTTGATTGACATGATAGGCACCAAGCTAACTGCTTGGCTAACAAGAAGCCAATGTCAGACTGAATAATGTAGCCCTAAGAAAATGGCAGGTCTCATTATCAATTGTTATTAGAACTGGGAAGACAAGGTGCACATGGAAATGTATGTCATAAAGATGTACCATTCTGTAGCAGGGTCCCTTAAGTGTATCCCCACTGCAATATAATGAGCTGACAGGAAACATAACTACAGTCCTCACGTATCTTACATTATAAAACCAGCAGCCGACAGCTTCCAACTTCACCCTGCTACAACTTCTTAAAATGGTTTTGTCTCATTGTGAATTTCTGATATGAACTGGCCTTAAGAGACAATATAAATGCATTCGATTGCAAAAGACAGAAAAACAGACAAGCACATAGACAGAGTTCTCATGAGAGCAGACACATTAACATAATAAGGGAACATTATGTTGTAGTTGAAGGTTAGTGAAATGTAAAAAAATCGGTAGCAATAGCACATTTTGTGAAAGTTTGGTTCAGCCATCCAAATGAGTGAAGGGTAGGGAGGGAACCATTTGCTTTTGGTAATGATGTGTGTTACAGCAGTGACTTGTTGGGATAATTACATTAGTGACAGAGGCTGCTGCAGCAGTGGAGGCCACAAAGGTTGTTAGCACATCGTCAGGGCCAGCAGTGGTTGTGTAGGTAGAGGCATGGCTGAGGGTGGGCGATGGTGTGGGTGAGGCGCCAGGTGAGTCCAGGCTACAGATCTGCAGCTCATCCAGCAGACCCGCCGTGGATGACGAGTAGTGGCTGAGAGCGGACACCGTCACAGGGGAAGCCGAGGGTGACGCGCAGCCACCGATGCCCGCACTGCTGACTGTGGTAAAGCTCGGCCTGCTGACAGCACCAGCTCCACTAGGAAAATACGGGGCGGGTGACAGAGCCTTGGGCATTAGGCCTGACAGGTAGTCGAGTGATTCTGAGCTGTGGCAACGATAGGGGGAGTGCCGTGCTGTGGGGTCAGGGGAGGGAGGTCCCTGGTGTTGGAGGGAGAGGGAGTTGATTGGAAAAGGAGTAAAGGAGTGCTTAGTGATACCACTCATTAGCCACGTTGTCACAAAGGATGTGTGGAAGTAACACGTGAGCCTAACAGAAGGTGAAATGCTGCTGTGAAACCACACTGAAGTGGCATGAGGCTGCAGCATCATCTTCTGAAACATGATTAATGCTGTGAATTGAAGAGGCTCTGTTAGTTCAAACTGTGGAAGGCAGCAAATACAGTATACAGACAGTAACAGTGGTATAAAATAAATGAAACAGTTGGTTATTACGCACACAGTATGAGTTCAGACCTACGTATGTAGAACCACAATTAGTTTGGTTGGTTGGATGGCAGCACCAATACTAAAAAACTAAGGGGCAACACACACAAGCAACATATGACATGCATAAAAACACCTGCGCTTCTTGTTTTTGTATGTAAGGCCAAACACTAGTGGCTTCAAGGAACACCACTGTCACTGACTGCCCAGTGTGTATATGCATCACGCAGCAGATGTATCACTTTTGGCCTCTGAATTTGGATTATCCCGGCTACAGTATCTTCTGTTTGTATGGCACGTTGAGAGTGTGTAGCATCAAATGATGTGATGCGGACAGTGTGTTACCCTTTCATCACTCTTGATGTCACCAAGACAAAAACCCAGCGAACTATTGCTTTCTTTTGTTCTGCTGTTACAGTATGTAGTCAGTTATGTACCAACAGTTCTGCAGGAGATGGTCTTGGTGGAACTGCAGGAGGAGCCTTCAATATCTCCGCCTGGGATGGAGCTGGACTTTGGGTTTGATTTGGGACCTTCAGCCCTGCTGTGCTGTTTGAAGGCTGATGGTCTGGATGTTTCAGATTCTCTGGGCCCAAGTGGACAAGGAGAGAGGCTGCCTGTGTCAGGGGCTGAGACAGAGTGGGACCCTTTTGTGGAGGCGGGGAAGTAGGTGGAGGGGAACCTGTGGTCAGGGTCTTAGGTTGGGGGTCAAGGAAAGAGTTGCAGTGAGCCGGTGGGTCAGGGACGGTGACAGGGGTTAGTCTGAGGGAAGACACCTTACGCTCCTGGACCTGTGTATTAGTGGTGGCAGGTGCACTACAGTTGCTAATGTCATTCGGGACAGTGGACTGGTGTGCCTGTTGGACTGAGTTTGCATTGGTCTCTGAGTAAGAGTAAGAAGATGTGCTACTAACAGTGTATGACTCTTTCAAAACTGCTTTCTCGTTCTGCGTGAGTGTTAGCGATCCAGGGCTAAAATCATTAGCCAGGGCAACAAGGGAGCTGTAGTCTGGCGGATTAGTGCCTGTGGGTGAGAAGTGAAAACTCTCTCTCCTGGGGGGTGGCAATGGCACGTGATTGATATCCTTATTGGGCAATTAGAAAGCAACAACCAATGTAAGTTCAAACAACAACAACAACAACAAAGAAAAATCATCAGTGCAAAGCTTGGTACAAATCATCAAGTTGTTCCGAAAAACATACTTAGAAATACTGCATGGTTCTGTTTAAAATAAAATAAAGTAGAATAGTAGAATACACTTCTCACACAGATCAATGTTTTGATTAAACTATAAATAGCATTAAAAAACACACACAAATGCAAACATCTGTCAGTGTGACGTGTGAGACATTTTACCTGTGTTGGTGACTTTTTGTCCTGTAGGTTGGGTTTGACACTGCGAAAGCCTTTGGCAGCAAGAGATGAGCTGCTGGCGTCTCCATTTTTAAAGCCTTCTGTTGCACTGTGTGACCTCCAAGAATCTAAAAGATGAAGTTAATGACATTAACATCACACACAGCAGTGTTTTCTTTAAGTTTGCTGGGCTCCTATGGGGTGTTTCCTAGTTTATTTTTTTCCAAAGAGTCTCAACTCCAATTCACCACAAGGAACAGAGACTTACCCAAGTCCGATGAGTGAGAATCATTCCCTGGGGAACAGAGAAGACACAGCAACAATAAGTGACACGAGTGCATGCATGGTCACATTCATCACCACAACAATTGTCAATACTACTGTATAGTAGTTTATTTCTAAAGTAGTTGTCCTCGCACAAAATGCTTGAGAATGTTTAGTGTGAGAAAGAGAAACTCGCTGGTAGGGCTAAGGGAGTAGACAAAGCTCTGAAAAGACACAAACTGAAGAGGAAAAAGCAAACCACAGAAACATCAGGATTGCATGACTTATCCTGATGAGATACACAATTTCACCCGCTGTTCCCGTCATCTTTCGAAGACGGAAAACTACACAAATTCACAGGGCAAACTAAAAATTGGTTAGGATTAAGGGTTTAAAATGTTGCCACAGACATTACAGATTTCTAAAGTCAAAACTCACAAAGCATTACCAGTTTCAATCAAAGATATATCAATAGAGTATTTGTATGAGAGCTGGCTTTCCTCAGAAGGTTGCTTTTTATGTTTATGAGTACAGACTGTTTACAGTAAAAAGAGAAGAGGTGGAGAAGAGTACTTAAGGCATTTCATGCGGAAGACTTGATAGACCAATTCACTCCCAAGACTAATAAAGGGAAAATCCTCCAGAGCACACTAATGTGAGCCCCATTATTGAACATAAAATGTAAAAACTACACAGCAGAATGACCACTGTGCAACGAGCCAAGCTTTAATTTCAACCTGGCATATTTCCAATAAATGTGGCTAAATGGGTCGGGCAAACTTTGCACTCGCCACTTCATCATTTTTCTGATTACGAATATGTATGTCTCTGTCAATTAATTCCACATGGCTGGTTATGTTAGCCAGCTCACTGCAATGAAAAACAGCTAGTTTTACGAGTGCTGTTTTTTGGAGGGACCAGCATTGCATATTTTGGAGTGTAGACTCCAAGTATGCTAAACAGAAATGGTGAGTGTACTATACACCCCTGCCAAGGCTGAGGGTCAGTCAGAAGCTGACGCCTACATGTCTCCTTCATAATAATGCTCTAGTGGCTAGGCACAGGATCGTAACACCCTCTGAGTGGTGGTTCGATCAGTCCTACCATGCTCTTAAACCTTATATATCTGACATCAGCTTTCAGACAGTGCCCTATTATTGTTAAAAAGAAGCTGACAGTGCTAGAATGCCAACATAGGTGAAGCCGTTAACCTAGATGCTGACAAGGTCCAGGCACAAACACCGTTTTTTCAGCACAGTAAAGGAATATTCAGCTGGAAACGACAAGTTATACATGTAGCCCAGCCGTTTTCTTCGTTATTAATCTTGACTTGAACTGTAATTTCAACTGTGTGAAAAGAAATAAGCAACGGTTTTACAGTGAAGTGGTTTATACATACAGAAGATCTACTGTAAGTTGCTTATATGAAATGGAAAACAATCAGGAAGAATTAAGCAGAGTGGTGCCATTTTAGTCAAAACACAAGACCGTCCAAGAACATTTCCACATTGTGCAAGAGCTCAGGGTCAAGGGAGCTGTGCCATGTCTAACCACTCAATGCTGACAGAGAAAAAAGAGAAGTAGAAAACTTAGACTTGGACTTAGATCGGAAGAGTAGAATAATCTACCCATAAAGACGGGGAGATGGCATGGAGCAGTGTGAGAGCATGACTTATGGGAGTATGTCAAAAGGAAGGAAGAAGATTCAACAACAGGTA
The DNA here is from genome assembly GCF_031162955.1 of Sander vitreus. Lineage (NCBI taxonomy): Eukaryota > Metazoa > Chordata > Actinopteri > Perciformes > Percidae > Sander > Sander vitreus. The sequence goes on along the minus strand of NC_135856.1, from coordinate 27,371,388 downwards.
GGTACAGTATAATTTATTACTGATTTAGGAAGCAAAAACAGTCCCAAGACGGGAGAAACTAAATAAAAGGAAATAAAATGATTATACGATGAACTGATTGGAAAAAAAATAAAAATAAATAGCATCCCATAGTCCAAACATTACTTAAGCATACGGAGGCAGCATGAAAGCATTTAAAATATGCTCAAGCCATATCATATTGTTGAAGGCCAAACATGACTTTGAAAAACAACAAGCCACTTTTTGAAGACTTACCTCATGCTTCGAGAGTTTAGTTCAGTCAATACCTGGAGTGGCCTGTATTTTAGCTACTTATGTAACTCTTCTGATTCAAAAGTGTTAATTTGTAGTGTGTTTTGAGTGTTAGTACCTGAGCCTAGATTTGGCGAGCTCTGGACCCTCTTCATGGGAGAGAGCATGAGTGATAAGGCCACACTTTTGCGAGAGCATCCTCCGCTATCTGAGAAGTCACAGCCAGGCAGGTGATCACAGAGGCAGAAGCAGCAGCACACACACATGCACATGCATATAAACAATAAACACACACTAATGCGTCCAGGAAGAAACATAACGCAAATAAGCATGAGGCAAAGTACATGCAGTTAAAGAGCCTGGTTTTTACTGCATGAGCTCAGGATACGGTATGTGATGAAGCTGGTGTACAGCACAATTGCAAAATGTAATTGTAAAGTACAAGTTTGAAGACCTTGTATTGCATTAGTTTACACTACACAGATAATGTTGAGAAAAGCAGCACTTCTGTAGCAAATGCTTAGATCAGTTCTTTACAATTTAAGCCGTTACAATACAGGTAGTTTAAAATCTGTATGTCAAACTGTGGTCTAATTGTGGTAGTTTTATTGGTTATCTTCACTGACAAAGCTATTTTTGGGTTGTCTGTATTGTAAACACAGGCAAAAAAATTAAGATGAGTCAAGCTACCACTGGCAGCCACATAGAGCGCTGGTGTGTGGAGAAGGCTGAAAGAGGGATTATTTGTCATTGGTTCTCCAGCTGCAATATACACTTTAGCTCGGGATGACTGCCAATTTTAGGACAAAGCTTTGGGAATGTATTGAGGGATGGATACGTCACGGTGGTTAAAAGCAACAGGCTTACTATACTTATTGATGCTTTCAGTCACAATAAACCAGGCCCAAAACAATCCCCAAAGTGGTGAAGCAGGGTCAAGGTTAGAATTATAGACTTATGCCTGTGGTAGAGCAAAACTAGCATGCATAGCAGCTTTTAAAATATCTATGTGGTCTGAAATGTGGAAATATATAGATTTTTTATTGTAAGGTATCAAATGTGAACAATAGTTGTATGTTCAGTTACTTTGTGATACAGGAAATACAAGATAGATTGCAAAAATGATTTAAACATAATTAATCAGCTTTGCCAAACAGAAATAATGGACATGGACTGGATGGATGATTCCCCAACAATCGCATACAGTGTATGGTTTGAATACCTGTATTCATATTGAAGAGAACTTCTTACTGGTCCACTGCAGGGGCACACACTTTCCTGTAAAACAAAACAAAGTATTTCAGACAAAGAAATGTCTTCTAGACCAGCTGACCGAGCCTCTAAAAATAGAGCAAAGGGATTTGCATTTACAAACTGATCTTCCTGAGACTGCTAAAATAAATAATTGAGTTATTGCAACTATAAGCCAACCTCATTTTTCTGTGTAAACTGTTTTGGATCAAAATCTCAAATATAAGCATTTATTTTGGAAATATGCCAGTTTCCTAATGCCCACTCGGGCATTAAGTTCACTTTGATTCAAATCACACTACTTAAAGAGCCAACATCTCTGTGCAGGAAAAGTCTGAAGATATTAATGATGTTTAGGAGTAGGAGCAGTGGCAGCACTGTACAAAAAAGGTAAACGTTTAAATGAAATCAACACATACTGCCTGTCATGTTCAAAAAGATGTTAAAGCCAAGGCCTAAACCCATGGAATCCAAATGTGGGAACATAAATTCTTCCAGCTGAGTTACTTCATGACCTTAGCGAATGCTCTACAGCACATAGATGAAACATAAATAATGTACACTACCGGTCAAAAGTTTGGGGTCACTTAGAAATTTCCATTCCACTCCATTCCAGACAGAATACCAGCTGAGATCAGTTGCATTGTTTTTTTTAACCAGGGCAGCAATTTTCAGATTACATTATGTGTTTACATAATTACAAAAGGGTTCTCGACTGTTGTAGACAGAAGTGGCTGAAGAAACGCTTGAAATCCATGCTTTTTGGTCTAAACGTCATACCCAAATTAAAAGTGGTACAGCTCCCCTATATTCTGACACTCTGGGGTGTGCCTGGTATCATTGGAAAGGTGATTGATGTGGGTGTGTTTGTGTATTTGAGAAGTGTTTTATTTTGTACTTTATTGGCTTTTTTCTTTGCACTTTTCAAATGGAAATAAAAAAACGCACAGACATATCTGTAGAAGAAAAATCATATAAAATCTATTTTTGAGTCTTTTGGCTTCTGGATTTTTTCTGTAGTAAGCTGAGACATGTGGCTAATGCCCTGTGTTGTCTGGCACCTGTCAGATGTGTTTACAGCAGTGTATTGTAATCATTTTACAGATGTATGACTTGGACGGAAATATAAAACCTCCATTCCAGTCTCTGTAACTTTGTGTCAGTAAGGCCTAGAATCACCCTGACACTTGTAACAAAAACTTAAGTGTTTCCTTTCCAATGATGTCAGCACACCCCAGAGTGTCAACGTGTATGGGAGCTGTACCACTTTTAATTTGGGTATGCCGTTTAGCTTCAGCCACTTCTGTCTACAACAGCCGAGAACCCTTTTGACATTATGTAAACACATAATGTAATCTGAAAACTGCTGCCCTCATTAAAAAAAACAATGCAACTGATCTCAGCTGGTATTCTGTCTGGAATGGAGTGGAATGGACATTTCTAAGTGACCCCAAACTTTTGACCGGTAGTGTATATGATAAATGATGCCATTTTTACTTAACTGTACCCATAAGTGATGATGCCTGCTTCTTGCTATATGAAGACATTTTCTTGGAACTGTTCCAGTAGGGTTCATGATTGATATGAAGAGGGCACACATCAAAAGCCAAAGGCGCAACACAGACTGCTGCATCGCTGCGTAAAAGCATGCACGTGTGTCATCATGGGACTTAGTGTGTATGACAGATATTACAAGTGACGGCCTACAGTGGCTGCAGTAGGGATCATACATGTCTGGTATGTAAATTACTGTGACACACACAAAGCTAACTTTGCCTTACACAAATGTAGATATTGTTGTGAAGTTTTGGCATTGTGATGTACAGTAGCTGTTGTTTAAATGTTAGTGTAGATGGCTCCAGAACTCTTTAACTCTTCTGAAACATTATGACTTTTAGTATCCTAATAACCTGAGAGGAGTTTGCACACCCGAATCAGTTAGAATGCTCTTTTTAATTCAATTTATTTTGTTTCTCTGTTTAGCACATAGGAGTAAAATGCACATATGTTGTGGCTGGGCCTTCTTCAGGGTACCAATTAGGAAAAAAATATGTGTTTGTATACCTGTGAGTAGGGATCTCCCCTAGACACAAAAAACGATGTAATGATGAGAGCACATACTCTGGTTGCTGTTTGTGCTTGAACTCATGTTGAATACCTTTTAGCATTTGTCCAAGCTCCTTCAACACTTGACAACTCTGTGCCTCATTGCACATTGACAAATAAAGTCCAATCATCACTTTACTTGTCAATCTCACTTAACTTGGCTATCATTGACTGGGGCTTCTTTTGGTATGTGACCATATTCTGACATGAATGTGTAAACTGCCTTCGCGTTGGATCTGGTGATGAGTGGCACTAGATGGATGGCATAACATTGACATGTATTTGACCACGCTGAAAATTGTACAGGCATCCACATATGAGAGCAGTCTTTTCTGAGATCACTTTCCCATTATAACAACTGATTAAAACTCATAGTAAATATTCTCATTATAATAACATATTCCGTGGCAGCTCTACATTTCCACACAATGAATAGAAACAGTTTAAAACTACAGTACATCAGTACAATGTTTCTCATTCGCATTAGAACTAGCTAAACCAATAATACGGCTAGGCAGATTGTCCACCAGAGAGAACTGACAGGTATACATTTCAACTGTAAAATGTCCCGTTGTAAAATGTCCTCAATGCATGTATTGTCTGAGGCCATGTTTGGCACTACAGTGTAAACTGCAATATGATAAGACCTACTGTTAAAAGTCTATGTGTGTATGTGCATGTGTGTGTATGTATGTATGTATATATGTACGTGTGTATGTATATACACTTTTTTTCCATTTCTTTTTTCCCCCTTTACTTAAATAAATAGATGTATGTATGTATGTATGTATGCATATATCCTTTTTTGTGTGTGTTTGCTTTGAGCATCACTGCACCATAGGGTGGAGGGTGGGGGCTGGGTGGGCATAACTGCAGAATACTACTACTTTCATTCGGGATTTCTTGTGAAATGCAATATAAATATACATATACATATATATATATATATATATAAAAAATCTATAATAAAATATAAGGAAAAATAAAGAATGGTTATCTCAGATTAACTTAAATAGAAGAATAATTTAAGGGCTTTCTTAAAAAAAGAAAGAAAAAAGTCCTGTTAAGCATTTGATATGGTCATGAAACTTTAAAAAACAAATCTAAGGCATGTGTATAAAGAGTGTTGTATGTTATGTTTTTATGTAAAAATCATAGATATGGGCTGATATATTATCTGATTTTTTTTTTTAACTCCCAGATATCTATATCAGTATCTGCCTCATAAATCCAGTATAAAGGGGCCTATAATTAGAACCGTAATGTATGTCACGTCACTTTGTCTCCATGCTGACACAATACCTTGAGGGACAATGCCTTAGGAACATTGGTTCACATTAGTAGCAAACACTTACCTAGCTAGCTTTTTAATAAAGAGGTCGTGTGAATAGTACTTGGAATTTAATTTGCCATCAATTATGTTGTAGGCTTTCGTTTTGCCAAAGCAGTGACATGAGTAACGTTTGTTAAAGAAAGGGTTTCCTCGATACACAAAAGGTGCCTTCGGGACAATGTCTCTCAAGCAAAACACAATGATGAATTCAATCGGTCTTTTTAACAAATCTTTACATTACAATTACAACGAGCTATTCGGCAACAAGTGTAACTTGAAAGTACTGCATATCCGTATATCATCCTCTTATATTAAGTTGTTAATAATCATCAAATGTACCCACATACAACTACACTGTTGCCACCATGTGAGGGTTTCCTAACACAGCGCTGGTGAGGAGGAAATATTACAACTTGTGGGACTACATGAAGCCATGTACCGTGGGATACGTTTAGCCCCTGAAGACCTAACCCTCACCCTCATACAGTATCCTCGTAAATCTATCTCTGAAAAACACACACACACACACACACACACACACACACACACACACACACACACGGGTAAATCATGTGTCTGGCGTCGCGGGCAGTCGCCGTCCAAATGATGGTCAGATTATAAACAGGATCATGTTTCTTGGGGACAGATCAGCGGCGACACAGCAGCTGTGGCCATGGTGTAATGTTATGGCTGGACACTTGAAGGAAACCCGCCAGGATCTACACCTCCAACAACTCTCACTCTCTGTTCAGACCTTTTTAAGCTTTTAAAATCGCAAATCTGCAGCTCTCTCTAAAGCCTGCGATGGATCATTAGCAGCTCATGCATAGGCAGTAGACAGTATACTGGAGGGGCACCAAATGTTTCCATTAATGTTTAGGGAGCGCTTCTCTAAAATGTAATGCTTAATGTAATACTTACAAGCTGTGGGAATAAATGACAGACCAAACACTTATCCTATCATTTCTTATAATGAATTAACTTAGGCCTATACGTCAATTCCCAGAACCTTTCTCTACAATGAGTTCCAGTATATCTTTACTAAATAAAAGCTAAATGTGCTAAATAAATGGATAACAAACAAGAGACCTTAATTTCCAAAGAGTTGTTATACATTCTTGTCCTAGTTTTGCAGGTGTGTTAAGTTTCTTTCTAGTAATTTTGTTTTCTTACTTTGCCGTGGTTTATCCACCGACTGTAATTTAGGCATTGGTAGGCCGCTCTGGAGACGAGTGTGAGTATAATTACTGAGTGTAATAGCTGTGGGACTGCAAATACCCAAGAGCTATACACAGAAAGCAGTGATGTCCAACACCACAAGCCCGTCAAGTCTCATTAGTCTGTTGAGTGACCTACTGGGACACATTGGGTTCATATCTGTGGACTAAAAGGTTTTGAGCTTTGAAACCTTATGAAACATAAGACACTGTGGTAACTACGGTAGGAAGATCGTCCTCCATCATTTCATTTTTAAAAGAACATTACCATTGATTTGAGCTCATCACCAGAAACTGTTTCTATAATGGAATGGCCATTTTGCTCCTCTCAACAACATGGGGATTTTCCACACCGGGAGAGTTTTAATATAGTTGACTTCGACAAGACACTTGTTTGTTTGTTTATTTTTTGTAGACACAAATTCAATATTAAAGACATAAGATAAGTTGCATGAGTATGAGTACGATGAGTAATATGTCTCTGTGTGGGCTAGTTCAACTATCTCATAAAAATCAGTGTGTAGACAGCACTTAGCCTAGATGACAAAGCAGAACTTAATCAATGTCACTAGAGAATGAGGTTAAAGCATATCATAAAATTACATGAACCACTATCTTTGGCCTTATTAACAAAAGAAGGGTCATTTGGCTAGGCCTTTATCTTAAAAGGAATGCCCTGAAAAAAAAACAATAACATGAAGAAAAATGTAACCCAGACAGTGTAATGGAAACACAAAAGGAAGGAAAGAAAAACACAAACAATGTCCTCAAAGAGCACTGGCCAGGATGCCATTAGTCAATAGACAAAACAAGTGTCTAAAAACAAATGCCTCACCATCCTTCCATGAAAAAAATGTTTCCATTTAATGAATTTAATTTCAGAATGGCATTTTAACAGAGCTTTTAAAGATAATTTTGTGTGTGTGTGTGTGTGTGTGTGTGTGTGTGTGTGTGTGCGAGGATAGCAGGAGAGAGTGAACAATCATTGGAGATAAACCGACTATGGCCTCAAGGGTCTCGACCCTGAAGTGGCCACTCAGACTGAGACATACTTAGAGGATGTCAACAGATTAAGGTCCTTAGCAAATCTATTTAAAGACCGGACCCAAAAGTCATCAGATAGACATTTTCTGTTCAGCTGTTCTATAAACCAAGATTATCAGCTGTTGAAAGCTTAATAATACATACGATGCCAGGAGTTTTAATAAAACACTAGGTGCAATATCAATGCGAAACATTCAATTTGATTAAATAAAGAGAAAACAAATACCGCTTAAACAAAGCAACAGAATGTCCCGGGAGATCTAACATAAATCTCAGTCAAGGCATAGCTAGCCTGAAACCCAACTGACAAAGAGAATGTCCCCTCCAAAAAAGGCAGAATTCGTCAGAATTGAAGCCAAGTTATTTTAGTGTTGCATTTTTGTGGTAAAAATGTTAAGAGTGCAGGGTTGTGGTAAGAAAAAAAGGCTTGGGAATCAAAATAGGAGTCTAGCTATAAGTAATTGTGCTTTAAGTGAACACTGGATTTCACAGCTTCAGGTATCTCTAGTACTCAAGTATTTGTGTTCGACATCAGCCAAACAAGTAAAACAAGTTAACATTTTAACAGTATATTATTCAGTGCATTAATACCAGAGTACAGAAGAATGATCACTAATACTTTAGCCGTTTGATTAGGTTCAACAGTGAACTTAAAGTAAATTACATTCATATTCTTCTTCATTTTAAAGTTTGGATCAAAGGGAATCATCGAACGCTTCTTGATGAAAATAATGCTTTACTTAAGCCACTACAAGCAGAAGAAACTTGATACTTTGTGTAAACCCTGCAGTAGCAGTAGAGCAAGAAAGACAACATGTCACTTGCTGTCTCCCATTCCCAAACCTCCTTTGGGACAAGTTAATAAAATAATATTGGCTCGACAGCCAACCAACCTACTGGAGCGTAGCTTTATGGCACAGTGGACCTTTTCATCTCGATACATTAATAAATAATGAGGCTATTCAGATTTTTCTCAAAGCTGTAGTAACTTCAGAAAGAGCGAAGGTTGATATCGCATACAAGCGAGGCACTGTAGGACCATTTCAGCATCTGAATCTGTATTTCCATACAAGCAAGAAAATCAATTAAACCAAGTTATTTTCTCGGTTTCGTTTCGTCTACCTTGGCATAAAGGCCCAAATAAGTCACTAATTTCCACCATGATGGGCTCATCATTCAGCTAAAAAGCTTCTGTGATAAAAATGTGATCCACGTCAAGGTGTTTTTAAGGACTTAAACAACACGGAGGCATGTGTCAAAATCCTTGCTGAGGCTACTTCTTAGTTTCAGTGTTAAAATCCTTAAATGCACACAACAGAATGATTATCCTGCTTATACAATGGTCACTTGTCAAAAATGTTAAACAAAAACATTCCCACATTTTTGGATGATTGTTTTGGACATGTTTTGCGAAAAGGTTATGGAAATAAAAGTTAGCTTTCTTATGATTGAGTTGCTGCAGTATTGTTTCAGCATACTGCCATGGTTACATGGAACTTTGTGGCCTGCATTTGAATTTAGAACAGCAAATAACCCTGACTACTCAACAGTTTAGGCCACGCTCTCCAGCCAGTCAGAAAGACGGTGATTATTTAGCCAAACCATGGTTTAAATCCAAACCAATACTATACATATGTGTAATGCATTATTAAAACATGAGAAACACATCTTTTCTGACAGTTTAAACCATCTCTTTCTCACAAATGCAAAGCTACTTCCTGTTAGATGCGGACCATTTTATAAGGAATAATATATCAGCTCCCTGTTACTGTTCTACCACCACATTACTGACACTAGTTGAACAACAACCACGTCTCTCCTATCAGCCTTGTTTGTTCAACCTTGCCATTCATTAGCAGACCCCCCTCTGGCTGTATGAATGGATAGGGGAGGTCAATACACTGACCCTGCGTGCCCACTCACTGCCCATACGGCTTACAACAGAGGCCCGTGTGTTCTGCAGATTGCATCACAACCCCACTAACGAGCAGAGCCATCGGCCTGAGAGCACTAATGCAATTATGCAACACAAGCCCCGGTACTGTGGGTTGGGGCTATGGGGGGGAGAAGAATGAATTGGATGTGACAATTCGTGGGTTTGTTATCTTACCATTTCTTTACAGATGTAAATATGCATTCACTGTATACTGCTCTGATGTTCACAGAGAGGAAGAGAGAGATAGAAAAAAAAAAAGATATGACGGACAAGCATAGAAAAAAAAAAAAAAGGCAAATTAAAAAAAAAGAGATGCACACAGAAAAAGATATAGATCGCAGAGAGGATGAGAGATTACCAAAAGGAATAAGTCTGAAGAAGCAAAAACGGAGTGAAAACAGAAAGGAGCCAATATTAGCATGTAGTATTATGTAAGCTGTCTGGCTAAAGTCGTCTGGGGACACAGCATCGCCAGTACACAACAACTCTAGACCTGCCACCGTTTTATCTCCTCCTCTGCAAGATGTGTACACTACATGTAGAGCTCTGTGATAAGACTAGTGATTACAACACCATATAACCCCAGGCTACAAACTGAGACAATCACAACAGAATAATATATATCAGAGTTACAATGAAATGACAGGATATGCAAATGGAGGGACATGGTGTTACATCGTGCTGAACGCATAAGCAATTACGAAGATGAAGCTTAAGCTTTTCCTGACTAGACATTTTGACTCAGTGGTATAGCCAGACCCCACTTATGGCACCAAACACTTTCAGTTTAAAATGCAATGTTTTTCCTGTAATGCTCTCAGTTGACGATAAACCAAACCACTGCATTTTACACTGCTCACAAAATAGTGAGCACAGGCTCCATCAAAGCAACAAATTAAGTAATATCCTAAAATGCTAGAGGGATGGTGGTGGGATCCATGGTGAGTACGTAAATGCCACAACCACCACCTAAAGCGAGTAACTAAAGGATCTACAGTAAGTAGGTAGCATAGCATAGAGAAGGTCATAAAAGACAGCGAAGAGGTTGGAGATGACACCGAATAGGTCGGCTTTTTAATTTGAGTTTTCCAAATCACGTTCATTAGCCTGACAAGCCAGACCCACATCAAGATGTTGGGTCCGGGAACTCACCATTGGCAGGGCTCAATCCGAGGGTCTTTCAAATTCCCTCTGCACGCAAAAGACAGCGCTATAACCAAGCAGAGCAACGAAAAAGGTAGCGGCGCTAGTTGATAGATTAAACTTTTGCCATATCCGGTCGGCAAAACTCCGAACACATCTTCCTTTTTTAAGAATGACTTCAGTGCCGTTCTTTGTTCTTTTCTCAAAGACAATGTTATCTCCAAGTCTTCCAGAGTCGCGGCAAAAGCCAATTCGAAAGACCGCTGTTCGCCAGCAGCAGCAGCAGCCATAAGCCCGCCCACCGACTCTATACACGATGTGATTGGCCTGGCCAGAGTTTGGTTTTTCCAGCTTGCAAGCCAACGGAGAGTTGCTAGACTGACCCTGGCTGAAAATTACATTTGCTGCTGCTAGGGTGCATCTAGATTTCTAGGCTACAGGTTCATACCTTTGAGAAATAATTGTCATGACAAATATTGATTTAACTGCCCTACAGTATAAACCAGTCCAGCATAACTGAATACTTTAATTAAATGATAGTCCCTTTAATAATTTTAAGAATTGTCTTTTAGTCGTCAATTTGAATCCAATCTGGTACCAATTCATAAGGCCTAAGATATTGACTGAATGTGGCACTATCTGGAATTTAAGAGGCCTGTCTAATGTGTTGTGAGAGGCCTAATGGAGAAGAGATATTCAGGAGAATGCAGGAATTAGCTGCAGATAGTAAACACTACTATCTAGAGAATAAAAGAGGTAAACACTGCTTATTATTAATCACTTTAGTGAGGAAATTAGTTCTGTGCAAAATGCAGCTCAACAGAAAAAGGAATGGGTGCCTGAAGAACAATATAACCATCTTGTAAACAGATTTGATAGCTTAGAGAAAGAATTAGCTGTAAATTACATGCACATTTTCCCAGTTTGTTAAAGATTATGTATGCTATTTTGTATAAAATTTTCTAAATCTAATGACAAAAACAAACCAAAACATTTTGAAAATAGTCATTTGACGCAAGGGGTACACTAAAGCAGACTGGCCATCAGCTGCGGCTAAGATTACATTCCCCCCATACATAGTCTGGATTCCCCAGGTACCAGTGTTAAGTGTCGAGCATGAAGATAAGAGAAACTTGATTAGCAGGGATGCTATATTTACTATTAGGCAGGACCTTTTACCGTCTAAGGTGGTCCGGATCATCGTGAAAATCCATCGGAGGAATCTTTATGTCCTCTGGGTGAAAGGCATGAGGAAATATTGTCATTTTACCTTTTTTATTCCTACAATTCCCCAGGTGGTTAAAGAGAAATGATAAACTTCACCATCACAACTGGATACACAGGAAGTATCTCAGAGAGATGACAGTGTATATGTTTAAATTAAGTCATTGTAGGTTTGACAGTGAGTTATAACATCTCAGTCGCTATGCAAGACACTCAAAATGTTGAGACTCTTTGTTTGGCTTCTGTAATGCTTCTATTTCCATGATGGCCATTGAACAACACTGCAATTATTGTAGCAGCAAAAACCTCTTTCCACTGATACAGCTTTGTTGACGTTAATGATAACGGGCAATACTGCAACTAATGATAAGTAGGAGTCAAAATATTCTCAAATATTTGTATAAATACCTAGTCATCTTTATAAGGTAGTTTTCTTTTCAGACGGAGAAAGAAAGATGCCTGTTTACTGAGAGCATCACACATTCACATGAGACTGTAATTCAAGAGTCTTGTGTTTGCAGTTATTCTGTCAAGGCAATTTTTGAATATTTTTGTCCTTTTATACATCAGGTTTAAACAAATACCCAGTATAAGGAAGGAATGAGAATAGGGAGGGCAAAACAGAGTGACAGTAACAAGGGAATTACATTTGTTCAAGTCGCTGAAAATGAAATAATTGTATTTCTGTACAGCTCTGGTAAGCTCCCGGATTTGTAGGACACATACCTCAAAACATTCTGAACTTTATTGTAGACATATGAATAAATAAATAAATGTGCCAAACCTGAATTATTTTGGTCTCTCTCCAGCAGAGTAACTACTTTCCAGACCCACATCACAGGTTATACAGATCAATAATCAATAAGCAATCAAGCCATCTCTGTCCCAAATAATGTAGCTTATGTCTAACCAAAAGGTTTTACGGGAGCACTGTAGAGTTATGCAAACAAATAAGGCTTTAGTGGGACTGGAATTAATCATTATTTGTGTATTAACAATGTCACATTTGCCATGGAAAAATTGAGCGCCCTGTGCCAATACAGGGAACAGACAAAGTGCCTCCCTGTACGTCAGGTCGGGCAGAAAGGGAACCAAGCGAACCAGTGCTACGAATAGAGGCTGGGAACCACCCCTTACTATGTACCCAAGGGTCAAGGTGACATTCCACAACACCTCTGAGACTGGCCTAATGGAGGGATTGGAGCATGGCTTTTGTTGAGTGGGAAAGAAGAGACCATGAAAAAGGGTGTAACAAGAGATGGAAGTATGTAAAAGGGACAGAGGGAAGAAAATACGATTCTGGGGCCAAATAAATGGAAGGTAAGAGGTAAAGGGAAAGAGGACAGGACGTTTTTGGGGATCGAATCACGACTTTTCTCCACATGTAGTCTATCAAAACACAAAAATGTAAGATTTAGTTGAACGTGTGAATTTCTGTTTTTACTTGAAAAAAAGTCACTTTTAAACATGTTCTAAATTAATCCATCTAGGGTTGATGTATACAACTTTTCTATCCACAAAGCTGTAATCTAAGTTATTTGCTGATGCTATTTCTGAGGTGACAGCGGTAGCAACCACCGTTTTACTTGACACCACTTCCCCTGTCCGCTGTCACAAAAGAAAAAAAGTTGTACTCTCGGTCTATAATTGGTGGTTTTGGCAGAGCAGATAAAAAAAACAATTCCCTTTCGGTGTTTGGGTTGTAAAATCTATTCAGACCTCTTTAATTTGCAATCCCTTTAAAGCATCAATGTATTTTGGAATGTAGACATATTATCACAAAGGAGTAGACAGCAATATGTGATCTGTTTGTGTTTGCATTGAAACATAGTAAAATCTCTTTCAGGAGTGAGGAAGGTAAATTAAACCTGTATATGTCAATCCATTATTTAAATCTTCAATCTACTTTCAAAAACTGGAGTTTAATAAATAGTGTGTTTTGGCATGAAAATGCACATGAGCACATTATTTCCCGTTGGAATGCAACCCTTTCGTCTGAATATCTTTTGTGACATTTACCAAAAGCCTGACTTCTCAACCGGCAGAGAGCAGGTGCAACAGTCCATCAAGCAGAGGAAATTCAACTCTTACCGTCATAAAACCAAAAGACTGGAGACTTGCTAAGAAGAGTCAGGTATAGGTGAGGCGTGAGCCCAAGTGCCTGCCCTCTTTCTCCTCTTATATTCGGATTTGCTTTTTCGTCTCCTGCCCTCCGCTCGGCATAAGTCTCTCCTCCCGGTCAAGCTTTATTCCCAGATCGTACCTCGTTTAATGCCTGGGAAGAACAGAACGAGGAGAAAGTTAGAGAGCCAAAGAGTGGGAGTGACAGGGAAAGAGAGTTCCCTGTTTGGGTGAAGCAGTGATCAGATACGGCTATTTTCAGACTCAGGCATGCTCGTCTATGAGACTGGAAAGTTACCCCCAAGTGTAGATGGGTGGGGGCTAAGTGACAGGGTTGACTTATCTCTATTTTACCACATGCACACATGTTTGCATGCATGCATACCACACAGTGTGCGCACACACATATGCACACAAAGACACACTATAACTATACACGCATTCGCATACTGTAAAAACACCAACACAGCCATGCACATTGTAACTGTATGGTTTAGAATGCATCAGGTAGTTACACCTGTGACTAGATATGCATGGTTGAATGAACTAGGATTAGGATGTCAGTAGGAGTAAGCAGACAGAAAGGGGCGTTAGAGAGCCTCCACTCGCCCATCTCTCCTCCAGGGCTTTAATGTCACACAGCAGCCAATGTCGTCAGTGCGGGGCTATGTCAAGTGGACTACTCCACACGGAAAGGGACAGGGGTGTCAAATTGTTCTCACATGAGACTTTCGTTCATTTTCTGTTGCTGACACTTTGATTGCCTGCGAGGGTTCGCTCAGAGATTGGCAAATGCACACTCGTAAACATGGAGAAGCAGACACACTGGCTCTATTTTTTTTATTACTAATAACCATGTGCAGTCAGTGTCATATCAGGCTGTAAATATATACAGACTAATTATGTGTCCACTCACCTGTGTCATTAATAATCAAACTGCTGTGTAATCCATATGGGAATGTATATTTGGAAATGACCACACACGTACACACACAGGCTGAATATACACCGCAGAGAGGTCAACCAGAGGCACCTCCAGACCCCAGACTCCCCGCTATTCCTAGAATGATGATGTAACTACTGCTATTAGCATCTCATATTTAGAGCCTGGATACCTAAAACCAACCAGGCAGGCAGCTACTGTGCAATATGCTCTTTGGATCACTTCCACCTACTCCCTACACATCCATACGACAATAAACAAAGCAGGCACAAAAATCTGCATCTAACAGATTGCTGTGTAGCAGGGTTCAGGAAGAGTTCAGCACTCACTACAAAAGAAATGGTAATGTAGCGCCATGGGTAGCAATGGAATGGTTATATGATTGCTGACTTATTTTTCTCTACAAAAACAGATATTCCAACTATGACTATTACAGTTAGTGATGTTGCCTCCTGTTGAGTTTCCCCTGCCTAATTTCAATTTACCTAGATGAAGCAGTAAGGTGACATCACCTTACTTAGTCCAAAGCATTTTTTAGGATGGAATGCCAATAACTAAAAACAATCACTTGTGTCGGTCTACATCTTAAATAAACCCATTATTGCAAGTATACAAAAACAATGTGTTAGTTTAGCTAGGTCAAGTGTTTTAAGCATATCACATATACATCTAAAAGTAAAATACTAAACTCATGAACACGCTCAAGTCAAGTGTCAACGTGTTGCCAACCTTTAAATCAAACGTGGATTGCATAAGTTGAGATGTCCTGGATCAACACTATCTATGCCCACTGTCATCGTGCCAATGATGAAGTGGTAATGTAAAAATCCCAGCTACACGTGCACAGATATAGCTCCAATGATAAGTAGCACTTCTGCAAAGTGTGTCCATCCAAACCCCCGAGCATCAGACCTTGTGGTTTCGGCACACTACAGTGATTGGTGTGACAGCAGACTTGATCAAACAGCAGCTGGCCCCCAGACATTTCTGATCATGTGCCAAGGATCACGGAGGTATGGTGAGAAGGTGACAACTGACAGGTGCTAATGACGTAACCTCGGGGCCAGAATCAGGAAAGTCCCAGGGGACCAATAAAGTATTGGTTTTTATTATCTATTTACTTCATACATGATCCTTTAACCCACATGAGACGAAAGATGACAGACAGGATCTCCATCAACACCTGAACGAACATCACCAAAGGTTTGATGGATGTGATTTAACAGTTCTGGATCACATGATCCCTCGTGCATTAAAAACTAAAATGTGACTTTGATTTAGCATCTCCTATGAAGTTGTGCATGTGCAGGAATGATTTATAATAAACAATTGAAACCAACATGACACAGCAGCAGCTTAGGAATGATCTCATTAAAGTACCAGAGCAAACTATTTTTATAGCGACTGACACACACTCACGCTCAAACACACCGACACTTTGACCTATGAGCCACTCTGGACTACAGTGGCCGTGTCGACATGGTCTCGCCCGTACAGTTTCAACACCTAATTCATTATCAGCTTCTGCCATACCCCGTTAAGTAAGTGGCAGGTTATAAAAAGCAGGAGAACTGTACACGTACACATTAGTAAGTGTCACTTACTCGAAAACACTTAAACCTGGGAGCGGATCTAAAAAAAGGAAAAATATATCCACAAATGTATTGCTCAATAGAGACAGTACCACCGTTTGGTTGCGTTGGAACGGCACACGAAGCAGAAGAACATGAGCTACACGCTAATACAATTTTTAGATGTTGAATTATGAATATGGAATGAATTTATAATACATTTCAAACCATAATCGCAAAAGGTTTAAGCGTCTGTTGTCAAACAGGAGCATCTTATTCCAGACAGAGTACGGTTTATAAAAGAAAAATACATAGTCATTGAGTAAGAAAGTTCCCACAGAAACTCTCTTAAAGCTCTGCAGCACAACACACAAAATGACACATTTGACTTAATCTCATTAAATATTTTAAGTATTCAGACCTTTTTACTTGTTGTAGTCAACTCCTACTATAAAAGATGCTTAAAGCTTTAATCAAGACCCTCCAGAATAGCCATTGTTTGATCTATGATGGGCTGCATAGTACAGCAGCAAAAACAATGTGGTGCTGCATGTCTTGTTTAAAATGCACAGAAGTGATAAAAATGATTTTTTTTCTCCATTAAACATTTGTCTAACATCATCTAGACTAAAGCTGAGCAGACTACATTTGCAAATTTGACCTACCTGCACTCAAGGTAGTCTTCTAACCCTTTCCCATAGCAGGATGGACTACTTAATACATTTGCGTTGAGTCGCTAATCAGGCGGAGTTTTAAGCATGTTTTAATACTTGACTGCTTAGAGCCTTTTTTTTTTTTTTTTTTATTTTTTTTTTTTTTAATTCAGCCTTTTTTATCTTGTGCGTTTGTTCTTACGACCACTGAAAAGGATACATTAAAATCCACGGGCTGTAAATAGTGTTTACATGCCAGGCTAAATAAAGAAACTGCCTGGCTGAGAATGACAGGTCAACGTAAAGATTAGGGTTGCACGATATTGACAAAATGTGATATTGCGATATCGATTATGAGTATTGCGATATTGATATTTATTTCGATAGTTTTAAATATATGTAAAATTCCAAAAGTTACGGGAAAACGCATCAAAATAGATTCATGACAAATTAAACAAGTTTTCTTACAACACAAGATTTATTTCAACTGACAGTCATGATAGACGGTCATATTGGACTGGTACAACATGAATAAATAAATAACGAGCATGTCTACAGAACAGGAGATGTTTTACTGGTTGTACAGTATAAAATAAATAAAGAGAACAGGACACAACTTTTCTTTCGCTTCTCTGATTCGTTCCATTTTGTTGTCTATTTCTTCACATACACCGTCATTCTGTTGAAATATGCACACACGTGGTACGCTCCTTAGGGTTTGTCACGTAGTGGACCCGTGTGCTGACGTGCACTAACATGTGCAAGTGGCACGGTAACTGGCCGATGAAACATGATCATTATAGCGTTTCAAGCGGGCTCTAAATCAAACACAACTAAGCCACACAGCCAAAGGACGGGACGCAGCACTCCACAAAATAAACTAAATATCGCATACTTAATGCGACACTTTCGATATATTGCGATAACGATATTGAGTGAATATACTGTAAAGATGCACCAGTAAATTAATTTGGGAATTTTTTTTTTTTTTACATTACATATTTTATTAATTATATACTTTTGAGTTTAAGATATCAAACTAAATTCTATAGTACTACATGGCTATTTTTTGCACGTTTTGCAAACATTTCAGTATAACTTACACACTTTTTTTTTTTAAAACACATTTTAAATGAAAGTGCACCAAAACAATGTGCTTATGATAATATGCACGTTCTTCAGTGTATACTTTTTTCCTTTCTCTGCCACTAAAATGGTTATTCCTCCACATCTGATCATTGTAAATGTGTGCACAGTACAGAGTGTCCATCTAATCCAGACTGTGTGGCACATGAGAGGCACAGATTTGTTCAATGAGAACGCTCAGGGAACAAGCATGTCCTGCAAGCGGCCCCTATTATCAGTGAGACTAAGAATTAGGCGAGCTTTTCACACACCACTTGAGCCATGACATCAGCCTCTGAAGAAGGGCAGAGAGAGGGGAAGATGGATGATGAAGACACAAAAATAGAGGGCATCAAAACAAAGAAATAAACAGGCAACGAAAAATTAAAAGGAGTGTGTACGCGTGTGTGAGATAGAGAGAGATCACGAGAGAAATAAAGTGAACTATAAGAGTAACCCCCTGTTACATTCCGTACTTTCAGGAGAAAGTCTCCTGTTCCCTAATGGCCTACCTTGATCCCCTTTCCTTCTCTTAGCCACACACACACACACACACACACACACACACACACACACACACACACACACAACTGGCAGATGTAACAGAGACATACTTTCTGGCTCATTGGCCATCAATCAAGTCAAAAAGCTATGATCGCCCCATTAAGTGTGTATATTTAAGCTTCTATGAGAGGCTGTTTATTGGCAGAGCAGGCCCTCATGAGACAGATAGCAGCCAACTGTTGCTCGTCATATTGCATCTGTGTCGCTTTCTCTCCCCCAGAGTGATAGAGAAAGACATGGCTCTGCTCTCCCCTAAACACAAGTATGCAGTCATAAAAATACATAGAATACTACAAAGATACCATCCAGTGAAGCCTACACACTAATACCCACACACACAGGCCAGGTAGGCCACACTGGGAGTGGTACGAGGTTCCCGGAGTGATAGTGTTACACTGTTCACCCAGCATTCAAATTGGACTCACAGCTGCCATCCAACGCTGCTGGCCTTTTTTCTTTTCCTCATTACATCATCCCTTTATATGAGTTAGCAAGCAGCGCCAAAGAAACACAGGGGCTGACTATTCCTTACTGCTTTCTGTCAAATCTAGGATAGCCTACTACTATTCAGGACTATCCAAGCACTCTCGATAAGAGACTGACTGATTTAAACATTTAATGGCAGGTGAATGCAACAAGCAGATGTAATGGTGGGTTAACTTGATAAATAAGTAACTCCACAGGGTCCAATACAAAACTCAGAGTCCTGTTGTCTAACTGGTAAAGATAAACGGACCAAACTAAGGTCACTGTATAAATAGTGTTTTCATTATTACACACAAAAAAAAAATCTGTACTGCGCTGTAGAAGTGCAAGCAAACAATAGAGATTATCCTAAGCATTTGGGATGTAGGTTAAATATGGATATCTCAATTCATGCTTATTGCTATCAAGCAGCGTGTGTGTTATTATATCCTACGTGTCTCGTGCTGACGGTCTTTAGGCTTTTACTAATGTTAAGCTATATTTCTACAGCTTAAATGTTGTGGTTTGTGGTTTATTTAACATCCTCCCAGCCCTGGCCGCATCTCCCTTTAATGCACTGGAAAAAAGCAATCCACTGGAATGCACTTTAGTGCAAACAGAGGCGACCTTACCGCATCCTATGAGCTGAATTTATTTGCCGATTGCAACTACATGTTTATTGTTGCTTGTAACGCACGTAAAACACTAATAATAGCCTGCTTAACTCATCAAAGCACAAAATACAGCTCTGGGTTAGATCCTCTGCAGCTGCTAAAAGCGGCGCGGAGGGAAAGATAATAGTCCCTTGACAACAACACTACTGATACGGTGTGTACCTACCTTAAAACGAGTGTCGCCTCATTCGACTAATTCCGCAACATATCGTCAGGTTATCAGCCTCTTCCATGTGTTAATGACTGAAGTCCTTATCGGAGTACACACACAAACACAAACGCAGTGAGCTACAGCGGCTCGGAAGCTAGTGCGGTGTCAGTGTGATGAAACTGTACACCTGTTTTCAACGCGCATGGATGTTGCCGGTGTCGGTCAGCTAACTAAAGGCAACTCCCTCTCTCGGGGGTCACAGGATCAGATAGCAATGCGGTGAAGCTGCCCTGTCTGTTCCCTTTCTTCACGACACAAACATCTAAGGAAGAGGCGATGCGGCATGTATTCTCTTTATCTACAAGCGCCAGTCGCACTCGCACCGCGGTCCCACACAACTACCGGCTCTCCGGCACTCGCGTCTATCCAAAAATGGACTGAACCTGCCTCCTCCTGTTTCCACTTTTATTATTATTGAATGATACCGTAGCTTCGTGCGCAAAATGGCCTCTGTTATTTTCATTCAGCAACAGTCTACCGCGAGCTTCTCATTGGGTCGTCGTGTAGCCATGGCAACGCCCGCGGTTCAATCAGTGCTGGCAGAGGACACACTGGAGGCCTGTCTGTGCAGTTCACTGCTAACCGTAAAGTGGCACTTTGCTTTACCTTCTATTTGCAGTAGAACGTTTATGGAGGCTACATGCTGTGTGTTAATGGCTAGAACATGATCATAATACAGTCAGGATTAGTAAATCATCCACCGACCTATACTGGAAATAAAGCTAGAGCTGTGCCAAAATATGTATAGTTTCCCTGGCAGCATACCATGTTGTCATCAAAATGTTTGAAGGCATATGTTGAGCTATTAATAAATGACAAGTAAGTTATAGCTTGACGTCCGTTTGACATAGGCCTGTGTTTTGAGGGTTGGATTACAAATTCTTGCAAAGAATTGGAAAACAGAAACCTCAAGTAAATCTGCATATGGGCCAAATTAAGCATACACATAACTTGCACTTCTACAGTGTATGAAGATAATGAAAATGCAGGCTAACCAAGTAGAGATTATCTAGAGTTTATTTAGGTTAAACAAGATTACTTGGCCACAGCTACTACTACTCAAGTTTATTTTGTTTGTAGAAGGTAAGTTATTGCTTGAGTTCCTTGTAGATTTTTGCAGAGACAATCTGCAAAAAATGTGAATTATCATATGATTTAATAATAGGATAGGATTAAACATTGCAGTAGCCTACAACTACAATGCTGTGAGGTGTTTTGGATAAATTAGTTTCTCAAGTTAGCTTAGTACCAACCATTAATCATTGTGATGCATGTACACAACACATGTTTCAGTGTTAACAATGCAAGTGTTGATTTTTCAGAACGTTGACAGAGAGCTGACATCATTTTGTGGCAGCGAAATCCTGCAACGAAAGGAACGTGTTAAACTCTGATAGGTGTGGATGTATATCATCACTAGCAAGGTGTTGATTTTAAACACACATTTTAAATTAAAACTGACATTTTTGCTGTGAGGTCTTCAGCCCTTGCTGGGTAAACACCAGAAGTTGAATTATGGGTTTGTCTCTTTAAGTGTTGCCCTGTAACAATACTGTATTTGTTTCAACTCTGTCTTCATTAAGCAAAGCAACTGGACCGTGTCTTGATTTTTGATGGCTTAACTGAGGAATTCTCGCTCTCTGTCACACACACAAACACGCCAAGCTGTTAAATTATTTACAGACTGGATGGTAGCCCTTTATAGTCAATGCTGGGTATCCTGTGACCATGGTAGAAAACATGGCCTTTTCACATTCAATGCATTGTTTTGCATGTTTCAAATGAAATTGTATGAGTCATCTGTGTCGATTTTGGTGTAGCAGAAACAACAACAAAATATATCTATCCATTTTGCAGTTATTAATACAAATGTGAAATCTCAGTGCAACATCAGAGACATAGATCTGCAGACTTGGAGTAAAAAAAAGCAAAAGCAATAGCCCTATTGCTCATGAATTCTTAAAACCTTAAGGGCTGTTAATGGTCTAGTGAGTTGATATGGAATCATACACAGAGCAAAGATGTGACCCTTTCACTGTATGAAAAATGTCACTTAAGGAATGCATCCATTCTTATGTAAATAAGTCTGACAAATACAATCCCTTTTGAGCTTACGCAATAGTGTCAACTCTTGTTCACCTATTCGTGTTCCTAATAGCTTTGCGATTATGCAAAGCTAACTCGTACCATCAACTAAACAGCAGCATAACTTGCATTGCTTTATGTAAATCCTAATAATGAAACCACTTGCACGGAATTAAATTGATAAACAACATTGTTTGCTGAAAAAATATTTGATGTTGTGCTTTTAGATCTGTAGATTACCTGGTTTTATGTGTGTATAAAAACCCTTCACTCTAATTATGTTTCTAATTGATTTTCCTGTCAGTTGATTTAGTACAGTGAATTTTATTGACCACGTTTTACTTTTTTGCTGCAAGGTGAGGGAACTTAGTGTGACTTATTAACATGTCCTTTTGGATATGAATAATACTTTAAGTTCCATTGACAACAAATAACTAATCAACCGTTTTTAAAGCTGCAGTGTTATTTTGTTGTCCACGCATGCATAAAGAGCCCTTTCTTCTGTCAACATTAAAGGTGTACAAATTTAGACTGTTATTGATAGCTGACCTTTCTGAAGTGTGAGCGAGACCACATCTGTGTATGTGTGTGTGTGTGTGTGTGTGTGTGTGTGTGTGTGTGTGTGTAAACGCGTGCATGCATGTGTTTCGTCTTTTACCACCAGCTCATAGGCAGCCCTTACTGAATCTTACTGTTGTCAAGTAGGTGCCTTTTTATAGGTGGTATGCTATCCACAGGAATACTCTTAGCAATCCATTCTGATGGGGCCAGATACATTATGTCTGGTATGCAGTGGTCCATTGGTTATACAGGTGCAGGCTTGCTAGGGTGGAGCTTAAGATGTTACGACGCATTACAGAACAAGACTAATGGCATGTCTACACGGGAGGTGTTTCAGCCGTGTTTTTCTGTCATCCATCTCACACACAGAACAGATTTGCTTCTATTTTCATCAATACATCTGTCTACATAGGCTGTGTAACAGCTTGCATTTCACCGCGCTATATTTGCGGGTAACCAGAACCTGCGTCATTTTTACACTTTAAGTTTATTTTCTTCTGCGTGTAACAACAGTGATTGTGTATTCGGCTGAGTGAAAGTGTATACAACCATGCAAGCTTCTCTGGGAGGCTGTACTTAGGCAGCATGCTAACATGCTCACAATGACAATGCTAACATGCTGATAATAAGCAGGTTAATGTTAACTATTGCACGTTCACGCCAGTTATGCTAACATTAGCTAATTATCACGTAACACAATGTACAGCTATGGCTGATAAGAATTACATTCATTTTGCCGGTATTTAGGAGACTCCTCCGAAAGGTGAAGTAACAAATGCACTGATTTTAACCCAAACCACAACCTTTTTCTAAACTTAACTAAGCAGTTTTGTAGCCTAAACCTAACCAAGTAATTTTTATGCCTAAACCGAACCAAACTGCTATTGTTTGACAATGTTCAAAACCGCGGCTGTTACGTTTAGATATGAGGACGGAAATGGCTCCTGTGGGTCACATTTCCTTCCACCACTAGGGGCGCTAATTTATTAAACGCCTATGGGTCGTATTAAAGGGTAGGATCAAACGACCTACGTGGTCATATGGTTTGGATGACTTGTTGGTATTTAGTCATTAATGAAAGTATTAAAAAGTTAAAGACTCACCAAAATGTTATACTTTTTGGATTTGTACTTGTCTTCCCAAATAAATACCATTGTTGTCTAGCGCCGGAATTTTGTATTCACCTTTTCAAGACAATTCCGTTCTAATTTGATTTGCTGTTGGGGTTTATTTACATGCATAAAAAGTCAGGAAATTACGTGTTTATAGTCAAATTTCCCTTAGGGGTTGGTGGTGGTGGTGGGGAGTGCTACTGTGGAAAGTAGGGCGCCTGATTTAGAAAAATACTAGATCCGACCCTGATTGCAAAGACATTAAAGAAAAAAAATGTAACCCTTATGGTGGCGCTAGAGTAAAAGTAAGGGGACAGAAGTAATTAGGCTTCAACCTCTCTGGGCCATGAATGTCTTTATAAAATATAATGGTAAAACCATCCAATAATTAAATAGTTCAGTCTGGCCCAAAGTGAAGAACAAACAACAGACCAACTGACTGAACACTGACATTAACATTAACATCCATAGAGCCATGCCACTTGTGTAGCTAAATAGACAACCAAGATAGCAAGGACTCCTGGACTGTGTCACTACATTTAGTCACAGGAATTTGTACCAACCCCCTCTGAGAGCCCAGAATGGGCTTTAAGCATAGGTAGTAGAGGAGCCACCAGTGTGCACAATTCATCTAGTGGAGTCAAGTGTTGACGTGAGTTGAAGACCGAAAGCTGGCCTCGGAAACAAGCTATACTGAAGCTGGCCATGGTCAAGAAAGCACTACATTGCAATCCACACAAAGTATCTCTATCTGTGCCAGACCTTCAGATGCAAATGTGCAATAATGCTTTCCATTATACTGTAGTATTTCCTTTTTAGGATGGCAACATGAACCTTATCTTAGAGGGCGTGACATAATCAAGCATGTGTCAAGCTTTTATGGCCACGGCTTCCTATCTTCATCCACATCATGCCTGCAATTATCTAATATCCAAACCCTAACATATACTACCACCACCCCTCCTGCCTTCACTTAGAATAGCCCACAATAAAAGGAGCGTAGGCTGGCACATGGATCTTGTGAGAAAATAACTCTTTTATCTGAGCAGTGGCACTCGCTCACATCTTTCCACTGATGCTTTCCAAAGAGATCTACATTTGGAACAGCTGATACTGAGGTTCACTCGTCTGGCCAATGTTAAAGTGGCACAGTGGTGCTGAATGAGTGGATGGCATATGAGTGCATGAGGACATTGCCTGGTAATGACATCATGCCACTTTCACTTATATTTCAGCCTTGCTTTGATGTCTGAGAGCTGACCAGGTGAAATGCCTAAGCAAATCTGTGAGAAAAATAAAGCTGCAGTAGTGCTGTAGTAGTGTAGTAGTGATGTAGTGTTACATTTTCTATTAGACTCCTTTTCACTGCATTCATTCCTGTTAGTCAGACGTCTATGATCATGATAAGTATCATTGGCTCATGCAAGGGTCAATCACTACCTTACAATGGAGTGAAAAGTACAAAATGCTGAATTCTGTCAACCAACCATCATCAACCAGCAAAATACAAATTGCAGTTCATCTAACCAAAAACTTGCCCTGGCCTCTGTCTTCCTGCTGTGCTCTATCAATCAAAAAGAGACAACATAGCTGAGTGAAAGTGCCAGTGTCACTCATGGATCTTCATTTTGTACATAAAAGCTGGCACTGCATTGTTATGATGGATGTTGGGGAAAAGCTGACATGACAGAACAGATACAAATGGTGGAAGAGAGAAGACGAAGGATAACAGAATAATAAATGACACAGTGAAGGACATAGAATAGCAGAGATGCAAGATAAGAGTCATAGGCTAAATTCTCCTGTAGCTTATACAAGTTGACATCATCATTACCTGTCTAGACATGATTACCTCATGGGAATCTTCACTGCATGACAATGCATATTATGACTTCAGTGAATCTTTCAAGATGAACATAGTTCCAAAAATGAACATTATACAACTGTTCATTTCCTGTTTAAACCTGTAACATCTGTAGCTGACAGAAGATAAACCAAAGCTGCATAACAGCAACACAATATGAATGACAAGTATATTGAGATGAAATGCTGGCCATGAATCCTACTGGTGTGGTTATGTCTGTACTTCTTATCACTTGAATTAACTGAAATGTAAATAACGTTTTGCAACAGCAGCCTGAAAAAGACCAACTGATGGATGACAGACTCAAAAAACCATTAATATCATCTAATAAATGATGTAACTTTATGTATTCTACTGTAAATGTATGTTTAAGGCAACCACTGTTTTGTAATACCTTTCAATTACTGGTAATTCAATAGTGCTGAGGATGTTTGAAAGGGTGAGACTGGGGGCAAAGAAAGGAGGCAAATCAGTTTTCTGTATATTTGTCATACATCTATTTGTCTGTATTGTATCAGATCTCACAAATAATTTGCTGACTTAGCTTGTTTAATAGTCTACAGAGTTGGTATAAATGTTACTGACAGAGTCTACCAGTGGTCTGCCTGAAGTGGTTGTTTTAAAGCTCCACTCATCAATATTGTCTATAATAACAATGTATCAGATTACATGTGCAATATATAAATGGTCACTCGTAGTGACAAAGTTAGAGAGAATTATCACCAGACTCTGCAGTGCTACAGAGCCTTTTAGCGTCTTTTAGCTCATTGTTTTGGTTTTATGTGCCCCAAATTCCATTCTCATAAATCCCTGTTTCCAGTGACAACAGGCACAGCTGCCAGCTGTTTTTTGCTGAAAAAACTCTAATATGCCCACCTGCCCAGCACCAATGTACAGACGGACAAAGTTGCTGATGAAAAAAGGTAAACAGCTAGCGAGACATATTTCTCTCACCAAAACAGAGTGATAGTATGTGGGATTTGTATTTTTCAGATTATTTCTGCCCTCAAGTGGCCAAAAATCATTAATGCATGCAGACACAAAATTAAAAACTTCTCAAAGTCATGTCCAAAAAAACAGAAACTAAGTGGCATAGCTAAAACCACTTGCATGTAAAGCAGACACAGACTTTGTTGTCTATGTAAAATAGGTTTTCAAGCTGATATAACTTTCAAACTAGTGACAATATTTCACATTCAGCACATCTGCACAGCACAGTATGGCATGCCTTGCTGTTTTTCTCCCTTCAGATGAGGAGTCAGCAGCTGTAGCACATTTAGGGGCAGCTCACACACACAGAGGCTATAGTACAATGAGGCAAACACTGTAATTACATCAGGGGGAGATGAGGATGCTTTTAGGCAACCAGAGTGCTAATTTCTCTGCCTATCTCACCAGTGTGTAATGTCCTGTAGTGTGAAGCTACACTAGGTGATAAAACTTAATTTTCTGAAACAGCAAATGTGTCAGACTCAAGGACTCTTACGCGCCAATTATATTTTCATTTAAAATGAAATCCGTCTTGCAATAAATTAAAATTGTAAAAAAAATGTATAACCAAACATTTTACTGTCTGCCAGATGTAATCTTTTACAACATTCCACACATGTTTTTAAACATCCCCAATATATTAGGGATACACACTGTTGCACATAGACATATCTCAACAAATACTGGATTGCCTTTACATTTGGTACAGACATTCATGTTTCCCAGAGGATGAAGTCTAATAACGTTGATGATGCCATGACTTTTCCTCTGGTGCCTCCATTCGGTTTTATGTGAAATGTCTCAACAATTCCTGTATGGATTGCCATGAAATTTGGTTGAGACATTCATGCCCCTTTCAGGATGAACTGTAACAACTGCGTCAACTAATAATCATCAAGGCCAAAATTGTAATGTGTCCAATACTTTATTTTATGACCAAATAGTTGCAAAAATGTATGACATTCTCAACATCCTCAGCTTTACTTTGTGTCCAAGCTAATTAGCAAATGTTAGCATGCTAACACACTAAACTAAGATGGTAGTAAGATAGTAAACATCATACCCGCTAAACATCAGCAATTTGGCATTGTCATTGTGCGCGTTTTAGCATACTAACATTAGCATTTAGCTTATATAGTAGCACATATATGCCCTAGTACAGCCTCATAGAGCTGCTATGGCTGTTGTTTCCACTAGGCTTTATTGAGTGTTCATACTACATAAAGTATGATCCATTAATAACGCAGCCCTGATATTGAAACATCTAATCTGACTCTTGGAGCTCATAACCTCATACACCTCTCTGCTTTTCCTTATCGGGGCATGGAGCGAAGGCAGAGCGACTTACACTCGGTATGCAACGTGTTTCCCACGTGTGTCTTCCGAACACAATTGCTGATAGTACTCTCTTTGAAACACATTTCTAATATTACTCGGCACTTCATCCATCTCAATACCCTTGACTAATGTTGGTAAGCCAGGCCTCTCCTGTGTGACTGCTGAGTGGATTGATAAGTGGTGTTGTGGCTGATGAAATGTTGTGTAGCTGGATGCTGATGCGATGTCTGTCAGAATGCTCACCAGAAGAGCAGAAGGGACGATGAATCATAACCAATGTAGAAAAAAAGATTTTTTTTTATATATATATATATAAACATAAAAGACGAAAGAAAAACAGCTGGTGAGAGAAGAAAACTGAACACAATGGATTATGAGGAAGTGAAATGAGAGTGTGTACAGAGGCAAAGAGTACATAGGGAACAATGAAAAGTGACATGACCAAGGATGTGATGCCAGTCAACTAGTGGATATGCCAGCTGTCTCAGACTGTGTCACATGAAGATGTCTTTGAACCTTTGAGGTTAACACTATCAGGTGTTCTGTGAGAAAATACACACGTGGAGTCTTGACGTTGTATTCAAGAATCAGGTTGTTATCATGTAGCAGTGTCTTCTTTTAATAATTGTTCTTTGTTTCTTTGTCAATTATTTATTTCGTTGTTGTCTTTTTGACTACACCTTGCAATTCATCTAACCTTTTCGAAGAAATTGTTCTTAGTTTGAACTAAATGTCCCAAGTCAACAAAAGTAGAGGAGGTGAATACACTACTAAGAGCAACACATTTACCATATACAGTCAGGTCCATAAATATTGGGACATCGACACAATTCTAATCTTTTTGGCTCTATACACCACCACAATGGAGTTGAAATGAAACGAACAAGATGTGCTTTAACTGCAGACTTTCAGCTTTAATTTGAGGGTATTTACATCCAAATCAGGTGAACGGTGTAGGAATTACAACAGTTTGTATATGTGCCTCCCACTTTCTAAGGGACCAAAAGTAATGGGACAGATTAACAATCATAAATCAAACTTTCACTTTTTAATACTTGGCTGCAAATCCTTTTGCATTCAATTACAGCCTGAAGTCTGGAACGCATAGACATCACCAGACGCTGGATTTCATCCCTGGTGATGCTCTGCCAGGCCTCTACTGCAACTGTCTTCAGTTCCTGCTTGTTCTTGGGGCATTTTCCCTTCAGTTTTGTCTTCAGCAAGTGAAATGCATGCTCAATCGGATTCAGGTCAGGTGATTGACTTGGCCATTGCATAACATTCCCACTTCTTTCCCTTATAAAAAACTCTTTGGTTGCTTTTCGCAGTATGCTTTCGGGTCATTGTCCATCTGCACTGTGAGCGCCGTCCAATGAGTTCTGAAGCATTTGGCTGAATATGAGCAGATAATATTGCCCGGAAACACTTCAGAATTCATCCTGCTGCTTTTGTCAGCAGTCACATCATCAATAAATACAAGAGAACCAGTTCCATTGGCAGCCATACATGCCCACGCCATGACACTACCACCACCATACTTCACTGATGAGGTGGTATGCTTTGGATCATGAGCAGTTCCTTTCCTTCTCCATACTCTTCTCTTCCCATCACTCTGGTACAAGTTGATCTTTGTCTCATCTGTCCATAGGATGTTGTTCCAGAAATGTGAAGGCTTTTTTAGATGTTGTGGCAAACTCTAATCTGGCCTTCCTGTTTTTGAGGCTCACCAATGGTTTACATCTTGTAGTGAACCCTCTGTATTCACTCTGGTGAAGTCTTCTCTTGATTGTTGACTTTGACACACATACACCTACCTCCTGGAGAGTGTTCTTGATCTGGCCAACTGTTGTGAAGGGTGTTTTTCTTCACCAGGAAAGTATTCTTCGGTCATCCACCACAGTTGTTTTCCGTGGTCTTCCGGGTCTTTTGGTGTTGCTGAGCTCACCGGTGCGTTCCTTCTTTTTTAAGAATGTTCCAAACAGTTGATTTGGCCACACCTAATGTTTTGCTATCTCTCTGATGGGTTTGTTTAGATTTTTCAGCCTAATGATGGCTTGCTTCACTGATAGTGACAGCTCTTTGGATCTCATATTGAGAGTTGACAGTAACAGATTCCAAATGCAAATAGCACACTTGAAATGAACTCTGGACCTTTTATCTGCTCCTTGTAAATGGGATAATGAGGGAATAACACACACCTGGCCATGGAACAGCTGAGCAGCCAATTGTCCCATTACTTTTGGTCCCTTAAAAAGTGGGAGGCACATATACAAACTGTTGTAATTCCTACACCGTTCACCTGATTTGGATGTAAATACCCTCAAATTAAAGCTGAAAGTCTGCAGTTAAAGCACATCTTGTTCGTTTCATTTCAACTCCATTGTGGTGGTGTATAGAGCCAAAAAGATTAGAATTGTGTCGATGTCCCAATATTTATGGACCTGACTGTAAATCAACGACAGTAAAACAATACCACAAACTATATCTTAAAAAATGACCATGAATTTGAATAAACATCTGTCTGACATAGTTTTGTGAAAAAAAATCAACGCTTAGTCCTTTATTGTATCCGTCTCAAACACAATATGTTTAGAAGTACCCTATAAGCATGATCCATGAATCCCAATGACAATTCAGTCCAGTATCAACTGTCCCACTAAATTCACCTGAAGTTATGGTCCATAGTCAACTATAATGTCTTCAGGCATCATTAGGCAGGAGCTGTGAATGAAACATACAGTAGTTCATTCTATAAAAGGTTATAATAGAACAATCTACAATACATAAATTCCACATGAACATTATGCGAACCTAGATACCCCAATAAAAATCTGAAATATTGCCAAATTCAGATTTTACCTAAAGGTGGAAATGCTCTTTCCCATAGCTTCCACACAACCAACTAGGGACACCTAAACAAACCAAAAAAACAAGCAAACATGGGAGCATAACATGGTGATCATTCTATTCTGGTGGATATCATGCTTGTTTATCTTGGCGAGAACACAGAGTACAGAGTACTGACAGTTTTGGACAAGCTGTGTGCTTAATGTGTCACTTGAGGTGTTCAGGTGTTAGTGCTCCCAGCTATTGCAGCTGCATTTGTACTGTTAGGTCAAATTCTGGGATATGTATCCATTCGCCATTGTTGTGTTTTGAAACACATTTCTATCCTTAAAGTAGATGGAGTTTAGAGTTGTTCTGAAGGCAGCCAGTAGAGGGCATCATCTCTATTGCTCTATCCATCCATTTGTTACACTTTTCATATTCTATTACTCCTACTGTAGGGCTGAGAGACACCCTGGACATTAAACAAATGTACAGAAGGACTTCCACACTTAAATACAGTTAAAGTAAAAGCCAAGACTATCTTTGGCCCAAGGTTTCTATCCTTTAAGAACCATCTGCACTTTCATTTGCATATGCCTATATGTGGGTGTGCTCATAGATATGAATATATATAAAATATTGTTTAATTTCTATGGGTGTGCTGCTAAATGGAAGTCAGCCATCACTAATCTTATTATTTACACTTGTGCTTTAAATGCCAAGATAATTTAAAATATATGCCATGAAAAAGGCCTATTCTAATGTTTGCGAAATTTCATACAGAAATGAAAATGTCAAAACCATGGTGGAACTAATAGCTTTGAAGCAGTATTTCTTGCAATGTACAAATATTGGAATTAAACACAGTTCTTAACACAAATCATTGGACATTTATTTCATCTAATTTTTGCAAAGGATTTGCAATTAACAACTGCACATATATTGATGTCCTTTTGCCCATCTCTGCACACACCATGTTCACATACTGAGTAATTATTGTGATGTTCCATATCAGCAGTAGAGAAAACAGCTGTGGTTGCTTATACAGAGTTGGCAGAATTAACCGCATTACCAGCTCTTTCCATCATTTACTTGCTAATGAGCCTGTTAGGGGAAAGTATTTATGCAAAAAAAGAAGAAAAAAATCACCTTCAGAATTCTGTCCTTGATTTATTTTTAAAGCTGTAAATCCTCTTCATAGATTTTCAGCTTTTTTTTCTGGCCTGTAATTAAGTAATGGCTCAATTAATCCTATCAGACCTGCACTGCGAGGGATAGCAGGGACATTCATTAGGAGGCAACAGGAGGAGATTAATCCAGACCAAACCTACAATAGAAGTGGTACACAATTGTGCACATGATGGTGCAAACAATAGCACCTATGGAAGCCTATGGGCAACTTAATTCAAATGATAATGTAATTGTGAAAATTAAAATTTAATTCCACAATAGTATTATCATTTTCCACAAATGTTTTTCGAGTCAAAATTTAAATGAAAATGCAATAATCCAGTTTTCATTTACATCCTTGTATGGGCATTGTATGGCTAAATTAAAATGATAATGCATTTTGATAACAATATGAGAATTTAAATTCAAATTCCATTTGACTTTTCATTTTCAAAGACTTAAAATGCTGTAGAGTGGACAATATTAAATGTAAATGCAATATAAACAATGCAGCCTAATCTTCCATTTAAACAAGCAATATGTAGGTCACAACTAAAATCATAATGCAATTTCTACTCATTTTAAAATGAAATAGCAAACTTCATTACAAAATTCATTTTCAAACACTTAAAATGCTCTATAGGCACTAGTTTAAAAATGTAAATACATGAAAAAAAATCCTGTCTGTGTAAGGGGATCCGAACAAGCAAAAAGTACAAGATATTTGTATTAAAAAAATAAATAATGTTGATACAGAATAATTGAAAAGTTGCGGGAAGAAATGGGATTGACTAAAAAAAATAATAAAATAAAATGTTTTCTTTTCACTTTACTCTATACAGGATAAGCGGCAGAGAAAATGACTGCTATCTCTGTCACAAAAGCTATCACAGCACATTAAGTTCCAGTATGTTGTGTCACAGCCAGTACATTTTTAGCACAGACATTTTAAAGGACATGGGAATAATGCTAATGGACAAGTAGCAAATTGTCCTGCTGTCTGTGGGGCAAAGCAATCTGTTCAGGCTGAGATTTTTTTTTAGGATGTGGAATGTGACCCATGAATCTCCTTCTTCCTTCTTTGGTAACAGCGCTGCTCCGCTACATCAAAAGAGACCTTAATCGCTAAATCACTTTTGACCACATGACCCAGAGAAATATTTGTGTTTTTAGCCAAAGAGGGATGAACTTATTAGTGAACGGAAGAAAAATGTCATGAATGTTTATATATTTATTTATTCATGAAATCTCCACAAAATCCTATCAGAATAGTACATCTTATTGCTTTTTTTTTGCTTTTGGTCACATCTACTTTTTCTGGTCTTTTTGGTTTGTTTCCTTCCTTGTTTGATTGAATATACTGTGCTCTGTTGGGAATTTTGATATTCAACCAGCACTTAAAAATCATGTGAGAAAATAGAGTAAAAGATCTGCAGCCACTTGTTAAAATAATATGTCTGAGCATCCTGCAACATAATGGCCCTCTGAAATGAGGGTAATGTATACTTGACTTTGAGAACTTCTGATGGTCTGCTAAAGTTCTCTATTATGATGTCCTATTTTATATACCCAAAGGAACCATTACACCTTAAACAATCCCTCACACAACATGGCTTCTTTAATCAAGAAGGCAATAAGTCCCATCTGCTAACTATCACTGACAGGCTGGGTTGTTGGTACTGCCAGACTGTTGTAGCCAAAGCTTAAGGTGCTGGCACAAAGCTCTGCCTGCCTTTCACACACTTAGTTTGGTGTTAGAAAAGTGTAATCTCCCTCTGAATAGGCCACTTGTCTCACAGCTTTTAGCACATGGTCAAAGCCTAGCAGTGTCAAGTCCTCACACAACTAAGATGTCCCTGCAAAACAGGTGGACAATGCTCAAGGCACTGTCAGGCACACATTTCTCATCACATAGCCCTTCAAAAAGGTCAATTTTGCAGCCTATTCTTGATTCAGATTGAAACTAGTCTCGCTTTGCCAGACCTTCCTCCATGGAGGAAGGACTAACCAGACCTTCCTCCATAGAGGAAGGTCTGGTTAGTCCACACAGCATTCCGGGATGGGAGAAAACGTGCTAAGGTTCATTGGCATTTCTTTAAACCAATCACAATCATCATGCCGCTGCAAAATAGCCTCGGGAAGGAACTTGTTTTGGTGGAACATATGTACGTTCAAAAGTTGTTTTAGTCGTGCAACAGAAAACTCAGATTGAACAGATAGTCTAGCTAGCTGTCTGGATTTACCCTGCAGAGATCTGAGGAGCAGTTAACCATAGTTAGTATAGAAAACAGTGAAATCCGGTGGAATTTCCATCGGCAACGGAGCAATCCCGGAAGTGGTATGTCGTGGTTATAGACTAGAATGAAACCAAAAACATGCACATGTAAGGACTAAAGCAACTTGTATATTGTTCCTTTAACATGTATTAGCATGATGTGAGCACAGCCATGCTTGAATAATCCCTTAAAGAAGCTCCCACAATATTTTTATATTAGCAATGAGCTAATGTGATATGTGTTAACTCGTAGTGATGAACCCACAGAGAGTTATCCCCCCAGCTCTACTGTGCGTTTTAGCCTGTTTCACTGCTTTACTGTTTTGGTTCATGGCCACTGCTGTTATCAGCTGTCAATGAAAAAGATCTGATAAACCAAAGACTGTATAGTCTGTTTGATAAACCCACAGCACACTACCTGCTCAGCACCAACAGCAGACAAACAAAATTAGTGACTAGCTGATGAACATAGTGGAGCATTTTGCAGCCAAAGAGTCAGATTTTCAGTTGGTGGAGACCAAAAACAGAGCTAAAAATAGAGAAAATATTGTGCATTTTCCCCAGAGATGTTACTCTGTATCTTCTGGATGTGTAAATAATTAACAGTTTGC
The DNA here is from genome assembly GCF_031162955.1 of Sander vitreus. Lineage (NCBI taxonomy): Eukaryota > Metazoa > Chordata > Actinopteri > Perciformes > Percidae > Sander > Sander vitreus. Next base: position 27,336,720 of record NC_135856.1, on the reverse strand, counting down.
TAACATATCAGCCATATCAACTTTATAAGATGAAACAATTTAAATTTAAATGTTGTGTTTACAGCGGGTTTCTGTTGACCCCAAATGGCCGAAAAATCTGTTAATGCAGGTTTAAATCTCTGGTTCCTGTACTGTATATGTTTATACTGTACACATCATACATATGCAGTAGCTATAATAACAAAAAGTTGTAGTGCTGAAACAGATGATATGCCTAATGTAGTGGTTATAGCTTCATGTGAAGATTTCCTTGCCTCTCTCTGTTGTAAATTGTCTCTTCTTGCATTTTACTTAGCTGCACTGCAGAGAGTTAACAGCACAGTAGTAGATCCACGCTGCTGATTCCAGTTCGCTATTGATGTCCTGTCACCCCTGGGGACCACTTATAGTGAGAAGAGACCCGAGTCAGCACTTAGTGAGCACTAACCAGTGATAAAAAGCACATACCATCAGCTAATGCACAAATAAAAAAAATAAAAAAGATTCAATGAATGTGTCGATAATTGCACAACAGTTGCAGCTGACCGTGTAGATTTTCGCTGAGGTGAAGAAATCCTATCATTTTCAGTAGCGTAGCAAGTCTGTTTGTTTTGCTGTCGTGTGGGTTTCATTGATCACAATCAGGGATAAAAGCTCCCATGATCCTTAAGATGCTACATCTGTTCACAACTGTCATCGTATGTGCAGTGTGACACGTTGTGGAGTCATCCATGTAATGTGTGTGTCCAAGCGCTTAATAAAGGGAGAAATCTGATGAGGAACACAAAGAGTAATCATCCATGTTCTGTATTCTTTCCGGCATGTGATTGAAATTAAAATGCACATACATTGCTTTTAACCATATGTCCCTTCCTTCCCCTGAGGTGGCTGACACCAGTCGCAGAGCTGGGAATCTAACCTCCATACATCATTGGTCAGCAAACTGGGGAGGGGGAGATATATGCTGCAGTGTCTTTTTTTCTGCAGAGGGCAGAGAGAACATGCTACAACATAGCTGCTGCTGCTGCATGCCTGCACCGCTCCTTGTATGACATTGCCCTTTCCCTCTTCCACATCTAAAATCTCTTCATCTCACTTAGCCTTTTTTTGCTGTTTCGTCTTCACCATGGCTCATGTGAAGATGAAGCAGCTTATTTATCCCTTTTTTTCTTAAAATATCAGTGCAAAGTCAAGCTAACAAAGACATTTGCTTTTTAGGAATCCTTACTCTTGTTTTTGTTTCACTCACTTGAGCTATACAGTAGATGCCCATTACGTCAGACAATTACAATGCACTGCTGTGAGACTGCAATTAACTCCATTAGCTACTTTATGAGGTTCGTGGAGTAAATACACAGGCACAGGCACACAATATGAGAGCGTACAGTGCACAATCTTTCTGGTGTATATCAGTGTGGAGTGAGGATTTGAACACGTTGATAATGACGTTACTGTGTAAGGTAATGTACAGGATTACATAACATAGGTTACCATCCCCCATGTATAATAGCAGTGAATAGCCGAGAGGGGAAACTCACCTTTGGTTTCGAGGCATTCCAACACTCCGGAGATTCAGTCTGCAAATGAGGGAGAGGAGATTTACCCGAGCCGGTAAGATGAAGAATGTGGCACACACACTCCCATTGATGGAGCAGTTATCCCTCTTGCATGAGTGGATTCAATCACACGTTCGCATGACACGCACTAGCCACACTCGGGCTAACTGAAACATGTACAGCAATGCCTGTCACTCAGTCCACAGTTCAGTAGGGGGTGTTTCTCCTTTCTTTAATCCCTCATTCCAGTGTCAAGTTGTTTCTCCTGAGAGAATCTGATGTGAATGTAATTCCTGTCAGCTTATTGTGCCTGTGTTTGCCTCCTTCCCCTCCTGAGCTGTTGTCAGTTCACTTCATGATTTAGCCCTTATTAAAACAGAACGGGGCTGTAACAATTCCCTGCTGCATCATTTGCTCTGTTTCTCATCACAGCCCTTCCTATCCCCATGTGCCTTTTGCTTCGGGTTTTTTTTAATAGCTATGTTTTCTGCAGAAAACCACTCAATGTCTCTCTTTTTTTTTTAAATCCAATTCCTAACTTGACCACCACCACCCTGACCATGCTAGCGCTCTCCACTTTTTACAGGTCTTCAGCAATCCAGCCATTGGCACAAAGCCCTGTAAGCTGCCTACAGTAGGGCTAAGCACTGGGCTAAACCAATCAGGTGGCCTGAGGCCTATCCCGAAAGGACCTGCTTTATTTATCTGAGGAAAGGCTGAAGAGGAAAAGAGAGGGGATAGAAAGGTGCATGTATGTATTTGTCTGTGTGACTATGGAGGATGAGGGGGGAGTTTATCGCAGTTTTGTTTTTCTTCGGGCAAGTTTTCCTGCTTTGCACATTGTGGAATTACAACAAATATATGCAACCCTATTGCTCTCATCCACAATCTGAGAGAGAGACAGACATGTGATGAAAAGGCCACAGGGTCAGTGTCCCCCCTTCATAAATCTCCACATAATCAATAATCTGGGACCAAGAATGCTTGTACCAAATTTCTCGGAAATCCAGAAGGATAATCAGGGGATCAACACTTCCTGGGGCCTTACATATCTGTAGCAAATGTCATACAAATAGATCCAATAGTTGTAAAGGTATTTCACCTTGAACCACAATGGCACACTCATGGTGATTCTGGAGGAAAATTTAGGGGATCTCCAAAGTCATGAAGAATTATCCTCTGGAGACCATGAATGTCTATACCAAATTTCATGGCAATCCATCCAATATTTGTTGAGATATATCAGTCTGGAACGAAGTGGTCGACCAACAAAGCAACATCGCCATCCCTAGAGCTGCTAGCTCGGGTAAAAAGAGGTTTTCACCATAGATATAAAACTGTTTTATCTATGGTTTTCACATTGTCCTGTGTAGAGTAGCTGAGTACACCTGAAGAAATTCTTCTTATCAAAGTTAATTATGTATGTCAGTGAAATAAGTGATTCATTTAAGCAGCCATTTGACACACAGTGTGGCTTTGAACCATGCCAGTGTTGGTTTGGATTAATGGCATACTTGGGAATGATGGGACATGTGCTCTGTTGCAAGACAGCTGATGTCAAGCTAATTAACACAGTGTGGTTCAAAGTGGCTGTTGGTATGATTAAAGATTTTAAATATCACAGAGGATATTCCAGTGAAAGATATGCGCAGTGTTGGAGTGTACTGTCAACAGGATATTAAAGCAATTATTAAAAAAATAACTATTTCAGTTTGAAGTGAAATTCACTTATAAATGAAAAGACTGACTTTGAAGGACGCAATGACACATCACTTACCCATCAATTACAAGATGCTAATAGATTTTTCTTTCAGTAGTGCAGAGTTTGTTGATCAACTGTGGTTCCATTTTGTGACTCATCTAGCACCAGCAGCAGGTCACATCTGCTTTTACATAACTGCTGACCTTTTAAAATGGGTTTGGCCATGTGGTTATCTCCAGAGTTATTGCTGCGTGGACTGTCTCAGTAATGCAATTACTTGCAGCCTAGAGCTGTTGTGATATAATATACTGTTCAATAAATTGGTTTCACTCCATTTACTGCAATGTATATCTTGGGGGGGAAATGCATTTAATTTAAGAGTCACACTTTTTAATAACTAACTCATCATTTTAACCCTCTGAGGACAAATCAGCGAGTCCAAGCAATGTTTAACAACACTCATATTCAATAAGCGATCATCTATCATTTTAGAAATGTATTTACTATTTTATTCATATATTACGCTACTTTTGCGAACCCAAGACTTTTCTTTATTCATTTCAAGCACCAAAATAATTGAGTGTAGGTTTGTTTTCACAAGAGATTTGAGAAAATTTAAAATGCGAACATCAACTTTTCAGCTTTAGGGCCAAATTATCTCTTTACACATTGCTCTGGAACACATTTGGGCCTCACTTTACAGAAAGCTGAGTATGTTCTGAACATATTGACATGAAACACATGGGGATCAGGTTATATACAAATACCCTTTAAATGTGAATAAAAAAAAATAAAAAAAATAATAAAAAAATAAATATATATATATATATATATATATATATATATATATATATATTTATATATATATATATATGCGTGTGTAAAAATGCCTTTAAACCTCAGAGGGTTAAACAAAAAAGAAATGAAAAAATAATGTGTTAGAAATAAATGATTAACAGTCCTAGATGACCCAGATCAATTTAGCAAAAAAAGCTCAAAATAAATGCAAACAAACTGATTAACAAGATTTGTTGACCCTGGGTGATGTTTTCATAGTTTTGCTAGTATAGCTATGTTGGAGCTACCTGGTTTGAGTCACCCAAGGAGGGGAGACATGTAAGAAAGGTCCTCGCTGGACCCAAACTGGGAACATTGTGATTACGCAGTCAGACCCCTGTAGGCCAGGACACCCAACATGAATTATTCATTTTACATGTATGCCCATATTGTACAGTTATGATAATAGAATGTATTATCATAAATGATCTGGCAGTGTGGGATTTTATACTAACAGGACTTTATGTCACCAGAGGAGGGTGACATGCAACAGAGAGGAGTCCCCTTGTTTCCTGTCACGTCTCTACCATCTGCCATCATATAATGGCCTATTTTTGTGTCTTATTAGACCCCAAAAAACATTGATAACTCATTTTGTCACTCACCGACTCAGGCCATAGTGTTCATTAGGGCTCAGGCTGTTGGGCAATTCCCAATAAAATAAGAATCCCAAAAAGTCACGTATAAATGCTAAATCCCACAATCTGCAAAAATAAAGAAATGATTAGCCAGCACTGCAACAAGAGAAACAAAGGCAGAGAAACTTGTTGCAGGTGAGCAACAACAGATCATATGCTACAGTTTGCATATACACTATCAGAGAAAGAGTATCTGTTGTATTATTTTGTAACAAAGTTTGAAACATGCTGCATACCTACAAGGAAGACAAGTAGAGCTGCTCAATAACAGTATTTTACTGCCCTCTAGTGGTTCTTTCAAACTAACCTTGTGTTTATTTGTCCAGTTTAAGTTTCACTTCTCTGGTGTTCTGAAGGAGAGCATTCAAAGTTATGTAGGCTAATGTAATAAAACTATGAAGAATAAAACATTATCATATGACTAGAAAGATTTCTGTTTTTCGACTCAGTGGTTGGCCTAAAGGAGTAGAACGGATAACACCCACCCCTGCATCAGCACTTTTAAAGTGCCCTTGAGAGTGTGTTGGCACTGACAGCTTCCAGTTTGTGTGTGTGACTGTGCTTATGATGAAAGAGAGTACTTTTGCTCAGCACACCTACCCTTGGTGTATAAAGGTTAAAAAATGCACCCTAGGTCTATTGATTCTATTTTTTACAATATGTTATAGATCTTAATGCAGTGTTTCTGCCCCAGGGCAAATGCGGAAATATAATCTGTGATTGTAAATGACAGGCACAACTGGGACAAAAATAACACTTTATTTTGTAGTCTTTCACGGTGTAGCCTACTAACCTAAAGTGGTATTCAATAAGTACTGCAGTGTTTACTGTGGTTTCTACGGGGTTGTCTTACTTCTGCATCTTGGCTGTTGCAGTCTATTTTAGGGAACTTCATGCTACAGGTGAGAGAATCACTCACTTTCATTTGCTAAGGAAAAAAATAATGAGCTATATTGTAATTTTTGGGCAGTAGCTGTTCTGAGAACAGAAGCATGCATTTATTTGGTCACACATTATTTGGATTGTTCAGCTGCTCATGCATGACTGCAAGGGTGTATATTCTTCCTGAATAAGGTAGCTGTTGAGCTGTTAATTCATTTCAGTTACAGAGCCAAATATCTTTTGTGCAATTTACACATGTATTTACTTATTTGAATTCAGTCTGGGAAATATCTGACCATATTTCAAATATAATGTTTGATAAGTGGATTGGAGTGAGTATCTGGGATTCCAGAGCAAGACTGGGCCTGTCTTCCAAAAAGGGTGACACATCATGGACTGTAGACAAGTTTAAGCATTGTCATCTACAGTGACAATGCAATACAGTGCTGTAGGTGTGGATCATGCTCTGTTTTCAAATGATTCATTGCCTGAAAAGTTTGAAATAATTTCATACAAATCTAAAAAATAGCCTACAATACATGTAGTCTATCAGACAGCACATACATATACACAGATATCTTAAACGTGTTCTTTCAAACTTATCAGAGGCTTTATAGCTAACACAATTTACAGCAAGCTTGCAGCCGGCTTCGCTCCTCCACAATAGTTGTCTTGCGCGTCTACTCATTTACTTACGGTATGTATCCCACACAGTGAGTGTTGCAACACGAAGAATTCTTTCTTCTCAAATCAACACGAATGTGACCTCGTAGATAGACGACCGTTTACAAATTAATTCATGTCGTAAACTAATCTTTTATATCAGGTAGATGCTAAAACAGATTTAAAGATTAGTTGTTTTTTTTACACGCGATTAACAACCGAGCCTCAAAGCTTACATTACGGCGTAGATACAGGGTTTTTCTTTTTAAGTAACGTCACTAACCCATGTCAGACTGTGCGTGACAACGATAACACGACTTGGCCTGTTTGTTTACACCACACCTTACTAAACAATTTAAGCGTTATCGGTTTATTGAGCCTGGTTATATTAGCCTACATCAGCCACTGTGAATGTTTAATAATCTGAAGTCCTTCACACTGGGTCCAGTCTTTGAAGGAAGTAAGTTTGAATATCATTCAAACTTTCCAATAGGCTACCTAGCCTACTTGTGTTTATCCATCTGCATGAAACAGTTAAATTCTGTTGTGGATCTAGACAATGACGTGGAAGTGAAACCGGAGTTGCTGCTTCTCATTTCCTTAATATCTAGCTTTGTCAGTGTGTGCTTCATAAGCGTATACTGAGACGAAGAACAGATATGGTGCTGGAAGTGATCGCCTTCGGTTTAAAGTAGGCGTCTAAATGCAAAAGATAATATGCAAAGGCAAACTCTGGTAAGAGCTCTGCAAGTTTTATATCCCAAATATTAGCCATCTTGGGGTGTGTGGAGTGTCAATGTGACACTCAGTGCTATGATTATCATACAATTGTTGTGATAGTAGCCTAATAACAATGCTGTATGCTTTTGTAAGAGAGAGTGTCTGTAGACACTTTCAAAATTTCTGTTTCTGAATATATTGTTGTAATGTCAGGAATAGAACGTAATTCGAACTTTTTTTCCTCACTATTTAGTAATGTGGCAAATCTGTATATTAAAGCAGCACTAATAGTGCTGGGCAATATATCAATATTATATCGACATTGATATATGACACTAGATATCTATGGGGTGCCGAATGTAAAAGTTCGGTTACAATTTTTTAACTGATACATTTTCAACATTCCTCACATTTAGCGCATTTTCCTCACATTTGAGACAGAAATGATATGTGTGTGTATAGAAGATATAGTAGTTATATGATATATATATATATTATATATTTATATATATATATATATATATATACAGTATATATGATATATAGCTGCACCAGTGATGCAGCAAGTATCTCTGCTGTAGCCAGTGGGTACTTGGAAAGATTGTGGAGCAGCTTAACTAATCAAAATAATAATTGAATTATGATTGACTTAAAACAATATATCTGCTAAAACAGCTCAACACATATGTTAAAACATATAGTGAAGTAATCAATGGTAGAAAAAAAATAGCTAAAAGTGGCCTACTGACTTAGCTAACAGTTGAAATGATTAGCTAAAAGTAATGGATGACTTTTGAAACATTAACCACACTTCAAGTAAAAGGTCTAGTTAGTAGAATTTCTGACCAAACCAACCTAAATGTTTACAGTTCAATTGCATTTGTACATGCAAGTGTAAAGCTAAATATTTAGAAAATATTCAAATCCCCAAGGAAACCACGCCCACTGCAATAGCTTCAAATAGCGCTGCACCGCAATTTTCAGTCAACACCTGTTGGTACAGTAATACTGACTACAGTGGAGCTGCAAACGACTAATGTGCTTGATTAAACACATGATCGGTCAGTATTTGTATTATTGTCAGAAGCTTATATCACAGAAATGTCTTAATATTTGTGTGTACTTATACGTCTGCGTTGTTTTTGTTTGGACTCATATCTCCTCTGTGTGTTTAATGTTAGTTTGACTCACATCCTTCACACAAGGCAATCTGAGCTCACACACTGCAGCCGATACATGTCATCTGAACAGGCCTCGCCCGCACCTGTAATCTAGCCAAGTTAGCTGTCGGTCTCGCAATGTGAGACTGGACAGCAGTAGGCCTGTTCGAGCGCTGAGACCACATGTGGGCAGAAGCGCATCGATACTTGGTGAGTTTACATTGCCGTATTTTATTAACCTGAATTATGTTTCTATATTGGCTTGCAAAAGAAAGCACAGTAGCTGGCACCCAATTTGTCTCAAAAAGCAGAAAGCGTTAGCCAACTGGTGCCAAGATAGCATGATTTCACCAGAGACCCGAGAGAGGTGTTGTAAGACTCCGCCAAGTGTTGTCATGTGTTTACACTGTCTCTTTAATGTAACCATATCTTGGCAGTGGCATAGATTAGCTACTGCTTTTTCGCATAAATTAGCTAGCTAATGTTAGCATTAGCAACGGATAGCTACTTTGCAAGCCAATAAAATATAGCCTTGGCAAACAGAATTAAGGTTAATAAAACACGATAACTAGCTATGTAACCAGTATTACAAACTTCTTACAAGTGGCTGGATTGTGACATTTTAGTTATCCATGCTGGGCTAATGTTAGATTGCTTGGGAAGGATGACGTTAGTCACACACGGAGATATGTATTTCAAACAACGGTATTGTGATTAACACAACTATTAAGGCATGTCTGTAATATACCGGTCGGTCAATAATATAAAATACTGTAGATCAGTGCTTTCCAACCCTTCTGGTCTGAGGTTCCCCCACAGCCCTGTCATATAAACTCACATACCCCGCCCTATCAATTCCCAATGATAAATTAGCGTTAGCAACGGATAGCTCTTTCGCAAGCTAATATAGAAACATAATTCAGGTTAATAAAATACGGTAATGTAACCAAAGTATTGAAAACTACTTACATGTGGCTATAGTGTGACAGGCCTACTGCTGTTCAGTCTCACATTGCGAGACCTAGCTAACTTAGCTAGTTACAGTGCTGCGAGGCCTGTTCAGATGACATGTCGGCTGCAGTGTGTGAGCTAGATTGCTTGTGAAGGATGAGTCAAACTAACGTTAAACACACAAGGAGATATGAGTCAAACAAAACAACGGCATTATAGTACACACAAATATTAAGACATTTCTGTGATATAAGTCAATAATACAAAATACTGACCGAAATGTGTTTTAATCCAGTAACATTAGTCGAACAGCTCCACTGTAGTCAGTATTACTGTACCAACAGGTGTTGACTGAAAATTGCGGTGCAGCGCTATTTGAAGCTATTGCAGTGGGCGTGGTTTCCTTGGGGATTTGAATATTTTCTAAATATTTAGCTTTACACTTGCATGTACAAATGCAATTGAACTGTAAACATTTAGGTTGGTTTGGTCAGAAATTCTACTAACTAGACCTTTTACTTGAAGTGTGGTTAATGTTTCAAAAGTCATCCATTACTTTTAGCTAATCATTTCAACTGTTAGCTAAGTCAGTAGGCCACTTTTAGCTATTTTTTTTCTACCATTGATTACTTCACTATATGTTTTAACATATGTGTTGAGCTGTTTTAGCGGATATATTGTTTTAAATCAATCATAATTCAATTATTATTTTGATTAGTTAAGCTGCTCCACAATCTTTCCAAGTACCCACTGGCTACAGCAGAGATACCCCTTGCTGGGGCATCACTGGGTGCAGCCACCGCAGTGGGCGTGGTTTCCTTGGGGATTTGAATATTTTCTAAATATTTAGCTTTACACTTGGCGACACATTTAGATTTAACATTTAACATTTAGATATATATTTAAGATTTAGATTTAGATATAATATTTAGATATATATATTTAAGATTTAGATTTAGATATAATATTTAGATTTAACATTTAGATTTAGATATAACATTTAGATATAAATTTAACATTTAGATTTAGATATAACATTTAGATATAAATTTAACATTTAGATTTTAGATATATATTTAAGATTTAGATATAATATTTAGATATAAATTTAACATTTAGATTTAGATATAACATTTAGATATAAATTTAACATTTAGATTTAGATATAACATTTAGATATAAATTTAACATTTAGATTTTAGATATATATTTAAGATTTAGATTTAGATATAATATTTAGATTTAACATTTAACATTTAGATATAAATTTAACATTTAGATTTAGATATAACATTTAGATATAAATTTAACATTTAGATTTAGATATAACATTTAGATATAAATTTAACATTTAGATTTTAGATATATATTTAAGATTTAGATATAATATTTAGATATAAATTTAACATTTAGATTTAGATATAACATTTAGATATAAATTTAACATTTAGATTTAGAAATAACATTTAGATTTAACATTTAGATATATATTTAACATTTAGATTTAGATTTAACATTTAGATTTAACATTTAGATTTAGATATAACATTTAGATAAAAATTTAACATTTAGATTTAGATATAACATTTTGATATTTGATTTTCTTCCATATCGCCCAGCTCTAAGCACTAATCGATATTTTAAATTAACAATAAAGCAATTGACGGTCAAGGTAAAATATGCTCATATGATGATTTAAACTCATTGTTGTTCCCCCATTTTACTGCTAGGATTCACTCTTAGTAGCAGCACGATATGGAATGCCATTTTATTCAATATTAAATAAATAAATGAATACATAGATAAATAAATATGCCTATGAAATAGGGCTGGGAAATAAATCGATATTATATCGATATCGTGATATGAGACTGGATATTGTCTTAGATTTTGGATATTGTAATATCGTGATAGGACAATGTTTTGTCTGTCCCTGGTTTTAATGGCTGGATTACAGTAAAGTGATGTCTTTTTTTTTAATTTACCAGACTGTTCTAGATTTTCTATTATTTGCCTTTACCCACTAAGTTATTATATACACATTAATGATGATTATTTATCAAAAATATCATTGTGTAAATGTTTTTTGTAAGCACCAATTGTCAACCCTCCAATATCACCGCAATATTGATATTGAGGTATTTGGTCAACAATATCGTGATATTAGATTTTTTCCATATTGCCCAGCTCTACTATGAAATACTTCCTGAAATAGATTAATGAGGCAATAAATAAATAAATGTAAATATAAATATATAAGGTAGTCAATATAGTTCAATAAATAAATAGGTTTTACATTTATTTATTTCAGGGCACTTTTATTTCATAATGTCACATTGTCGCCGCAGGATAGTCACCTTTTGTCGGCTAAATTTAACTGCAATGGCCTCTAAAATGAAGTGACCTCATGGTGCTTGGTGCCTGGCTGACAGTCACCTTCTGTTGGCGAAACTCAACTACAACGGCAGCTGAAAAGACTGGGACCTCACGGTGCTTTGAACCCGGCTTGTCACCTTTTCTCTGCTATTTAACTGAAAAGATCGCTTTCGCATTTATTTATATACTTACATATTTGTTTCCTCATTTATTTTTTTCAGGTTGTATTTCATAGGCATATGTATCAAAGTATTTTTTAATTAAGTCAATATTGAATAAAATGGCATTCCATAGTGGCAACTAACTGACCAGCACCTAACAGCAGACAGACAAAGCTAGCAACTAGCTGATGCAAATATGGAGCATTTAGTGGCTGAACAGCCAGACATTTTAATCCCTTCAGGAGTTGGTCGAGTCTACAACAGACACTATTATAATATTGGACTTGCATTTTGTTAGAAACACAACTCGAAATATTTCCTATTATTGTTTTTCTCCTGCAGAATGTGTAACTGTTTGCAAACATGTTTGCCATATTACCTTTAGAATATGTTATGTCAGTGTCATTCTTGTTGTGCTACCCCCAAGTTGCCCAAAAATGTTTCAAGGGTTAATTTGAATCTGTCTCTCTTTTTTTAAAGGTTTTTGAAACGATGCGTGCCCCTTGTTCCCTTCTCCCGGTGGTGATCACCATATGTTATTTAATGGCGGGACCGCACAATTGCGTGGCAACCCCGAAGAAGACTTCTTGCTATGTGCAAGACGGCAGAGCTGACTGCCGCCACCTCAGCCTCAGTGCGGTCCCTCCAGACCTTCCCAGGAACATCACCAGCCTGGATATGTCTCACAACCGATTAAAGGGGATCCCCCCTATGACACTAACCCCATACCCAGGACTCCTCCACCTCGATGTCGGGTACAACAGTATCACCAAGCTGGACCCAGGTTTGTGCCAGACTCTGCCCCTGCTGCAGACACTGAACATGGAGCACAATCAAGTGTATGTGCTGAAGAAGGAGGACATGAGCCATTGCACTAATCTAACACGGTTGATTATGGCTAGTAATAAGCTAAAGCTACAAGGAGAGCCCTTCTCTGCACTACAGGTACAGATGTCAGTTACACCGATGAGTTGAATTTGTAATTAGCTGGCAAGAAACTGATGCCCCCCCCTTCATTTTACCCACAATTGTTTGATATGCCTCTAGTGCATTGCATTCTTTTTATTCTCCTTTCATCATTCACAGAGCCTGAAAGTTCTTGATGTTTCCATGAACAAACTGAAGTCAGCTAAGCTCAGTTCTCAGCCTCAGCTGCCCAGCCTCGTGAGCCTCAGTCTGGCATTCAATGTCTTCACCACTCTCAAGAAAGATGACTTTTCATTTCTTAACCAATCGTTTCTACAAGTCCTCAACATGTCATCTGTGCCCCTAAAAACGGTAAGAAACTAACCTAGAAATGGAAAATGAAATGACACTCTCACAATAGAACATATCTAAAATGGCACCTTGCTTTCAGTTGTCTATTTTGTTCCCCTTTTTTGTCTCACTGCAAGGTCTCTTTGTGATGTTTTGTTGCAGTTGGAGCCTGGTTGCTTTACGCCCATTTCAAGCCTCCGTACTTTGATCATGGATGGAAGCAATATGGGCACACTGGTTATTTCTACACTCTGCTCGGAGCTGTCAGGGTCATCCATTGATGTTCTGTTTCTTCGGAAGACGAAGCTGATCACGCTCACAAACAACACCTTCAAAGGGCTACAGAAAACAAATCTAACCTTTCTGGATCTGTCCTGTAATGGCATGGTTACAATTGGACCAGGCTCATTTCAGTGGCTGTCCAGACTTCTGACTCTAATTTTGACAGACAACAACATCAAGCTCCTGACCACGGACACATTTCAGGGGCTCAAAAGTTTGAAAAAACTCCAATTGACAAAAGCTCTTGTGGGCGATGATCCCAAACCAGTTATCAAGGATTTCTCCTTCCAACCATTAAGTGCTCTGGAAAGTTTGATATTACAGAGAACTACAGTTCATGCAATCACAGAGCACACATTTACAGGCTTGACAAGTCTTAAAGAACTCGATATGAGCTGGAGTAGATATACCTCAATCAGAAACATCACCAACAAGACCTTAGTCTCACTCGCGGGATCACCTCTCAGAAAGCTAAATCTAACAGGAACAGCTATAGCACAGATTAATCCTGGATGCTTCTCTGTTTTGAGAAATCTCACCACTCTTCTTCTAGATTTCAACTTTATCAAGCAAAATCTCACTGGCAAAGAGTTTGAAGGCCTGGGCCAGGTTGAAGAGATTCACATGTCCAATAACCACCAGACAGTCAATCTAGGCTCCATGTCGTTCGTTAATGTGCCCAAACTTAGGTTCCTGACTTTGGCAAGAAGTCTTACAGCCGAAGCCGTGAACCTGGATCCCTCTCCATTCCGTCCCCTGCCCAACCTCACCTTCCTGGATCTGAGCAACAACAACATTGCTAACATCAGAGAGAATATGTTGGAGGGGCTTGTGAACCTGAAGGTGCTGAAGCTCCAACACAACAACTTTGCCCGTTTGTGGAAGAGTGCCAACCTTGGTGGGCCGGTGTTGTTTCTCAAACACACACTGAGGTTGACAACCTTAGAGATGGATAATAACGGGCTGGATGAGATCCCAGCAGAGGCTCTGAGAGGGTTGAGTGACCTCCGTCAACTTAGCCTGGCCAACAACCTCCTCAATAGGCTTAAGGACTCCATTTTTGATGATCTGAACTCACTGCAGGTTTTAAATTTACAGAAGAATCTGATCACGGCTGTGAGGCCTGAGGTGTTCAAAACTCCTCTGAGCAACCTCAGGCTGCTTGTCATAGACAAAAATCCATTTGACTGCACGTGTGAGAGCATGCTGTGGTTCGTGACATGGTTGAATGACACAAATGTGACTAGTGTGCCAGGTCTCAGGGACCAGTACATGTGCAACACTCCACTAGGGTATTTCAACCACTCCATCATGGATTTTGACGGCCTGTCTTGCAAAGATATGACCCCATTTCAGGCTCTTTACATACTGAGCAGCACTGCTGTCATCATGCTCATAGTAACTGCGCTTCTGGTGCGGTTCCAAGGCTGGAGGATCCAGTTTTATTGGAACATATTGATCAATCGCACGTTAGGATTTAGCGACGCCTCAGTTGAAGAGGGCAGGGAATTTGAGTATGATGCTTACATCATACATGCAGAGGAAGACAGCAGCTGGGTGGAAAGAAGGATGGTCCCCTTAGAGAATTACCAGTGCAGGTTTTGTTTGGAGGATCGAGATGCAGTCCCTGGCACGTCACAGCTTCAATCCATTGTGGAAAATATGAGAAATTCCAGAAAAATCTTGTTTGTCGTCACTGAAACTCTTCTCAGAGATCCCTGGTGTAGACGGTAAATCAAACATACACTGCTTCATTTAAACATTATTATAGATTCTACATCAGGTTAAGTAAAAATCAAAATACGTCATTTAGAATTTTGTGAGGTATAGTATATTTAGTCAGGGTTACATACTGTAGGTACTTGTGTTATATATTTGTGACAAAGTGAGTTCTCACAGTTGTCTCTCGTCCCTCCTACCCTTATCTCTCTCCTTATCCAGATTTAAAGCCCATCATGCACTTCACCAGGTCATTGAAGCCAGCAGGGACTCTGTGGTTCTGGTCTTCCTGCAGGACGTTCACGACTACAAGTTATCTCAATCACTCTTACTCCGCAGGGGCATGTTGCGTCCTTGCTGCATCCTGGACTGGCCTGTCCATAAGGAGAGGGTGCCGGCCTTTCACCAGAAACTCCTCATAGCACTTGGCATGACTAATCGATTGCAAAATTGAGTAACCCTATCCCATTGGTAGTAATGGGGGAATTTCCTGTGTAATAACTTCTAATGTATGTTCCATTATTACTAATTGCAACCAATTGCAGATTGTTTTGCTCTCTGTGTGAATGTCATGCTTACTATATACACACACACACACACACACACACACACACACACACACACACACACACACACACACTGTATACTGACCTGTCATATTGTATTTACATTGCATTGCAGCTTTACGTCAACAAAAATTCCAATAAAACAACAAAGATCTGTTTTTTCAAATGGTAATGAGTGAATGTGTGCGTGTTTCTGCGTACACAGATCGCTATCTAGCTAGCTATCTATGTTTTGTGTGATTTCTTTTCATTTTGCTACAAGTCCTACAAGATAGAAAAATCATCATGTTCTCCGATGTTGTTTTAAACAAACTCCAGCTGAACTGTTGCATTTTGACACTTCTTATTTAGTCATTTACTCCATATGTTTTGTAATGTACAGTATAAAATATCTAAAATTAAAAAGAAAGCTATTTTAAGTGCACTTTTAATGATTTAATCTCTTAATGAAATGTTTGCTAAAAGGTTGGCCCTTACATTGAAAAAGTCATTTGAGGTTCTATATCTCAGTCTTGATATGTAATAGCAGACCATGACTTTTAAATGTATAATTTAGCTAAAAAAAACAAAACGTGTGGCAATTATTGGTCTATTTCTATGTATAGTAATCATATTATTGCATAAATCAATTTTGAAAAATAAAATGATAATTTGTGTCATCATGTCATCTAGTGGTTATAGTAATGAATTACACCATTTATATGCTTCAAATACTAAACAAATCTTCCATTAGTGATCTGACCATGTGCACATAATGAAGTAGAATATTTTTAGTATTTTATTTGGTCACAATTGTCAGATAGATATTCTTAAAAAGCGTATAGACAATTTGTTACACATTTGTTTTTCTAAGCTTCTGAATATCAGTGAGAAACTTGTTGTCGTCTGAAGTTAAGCCATGTGCTTCCAGTTTTCTTAAGGCTTTACACTGACTCAGAAGCCTGTCCAGACTTTTTTGACACCAGTGGTGTTAGAAAAGTTATGTTTGCTATAGTCTTTGCTTCATTTTAGTGTTAAACTATTTGCATGAATTCTGAGATAATCATGAGAGCCACTGACCTGTGTGAAAAGCACAGAATTCCCCTGAGGGCAGAGCACATGTGGAGGAGACGCCGGGCCTGACCGGAGATAAGAAGACAGTATCTCTTTGTAATATATGGCTACTCCCTTTTCCTCTATAAAAAGCTGCTGTTAAAGACTATCATTAGTCACTTTTTGTACTTATGCTGAAGTGCTGTAAACTGACTCTACTTGCTGCAAGTAAACTTTTGAGAGAACTCCAGTGATTTTGTCCATTCTTTGATAAATAATTATCCCAACAAGTGGCGGGGTCAGAGATTTGCTTTTGCTGTTGCTATGGGGTTGCTCAACTTTTCAGTGGGGGTGCTCTGAAATTTAAGGTTTCTCATTATTGTACTGGTTGCCACAGTTTAATGTCTACTGCAACACCCCTAACACGTACACACACGCACATATGCAGTACCCACTCCGTGACAGTTAACAATGTCATTCTGTGTTTAGTCTCACATTGCCAGACCTTCCTCCACAGCACTGTGGAAAAGGGTCTGGCTAGTCCACAAAACCTTTCCGGGATGTGAGAAAAACATGCTCTGGTTTATTGGCATTTCTTTAAGCCAATCACAATTGTGTTGGGCGTCGCTTAGCGCCAGACAGAGCCACAGTGCCGTTGCAAAATAGCCTCGGGAAGGAACTTGTTTTGGTGGAACGTGTATGTTCAAAAATTGTTTTAGTCGTGCAACAGAAAACTCAGATTGGACAGATAGTCTAGCTAGCTGTCTGGATTTACCCTGCAGAGATCTGAGGAGCAGTTAACCATAGTCCTCAGAAATCCACCGGAGTTTAGAATGCCAACACAAAGGAAGCGGAACGTAACGGACATCCGGCTGAAATGAGACACATCCGGCAGAACCTCCGGCGGCACCTGAACAATCCCGGAAATCGTTGATATAGACTGTTTTGTGTCAAACACAAAGCGAGCAATTCAGCTCAAGAGATACAGATGTAAGGTTCAAAAGTCTGCCATATAACATTTCACATAAATATGCCACAGGCAGGGCTTGCACACAAGCAACAAGCAACAGAGATACGTCTGTGCACATTTCAACCTCATTCTAAGATCCCAATCTCATGCCACGAAGTATACCAACACCTCGGCTAATGAATCAACAGTATTTCATTCCATAGACCTAATGTTACACGAATGAGCATCGTGTTATAGATAACTATAAGGAATCAGAATTTGTGCCCCTCAACCACCAAATGCATTTGTATGTTTAATAGGCAACAGGAAAAAAAAAACATCATGCACTTGTCGTTAGATATATTCTTAACAAAACAATGCTAATATAATCTACAGCAATGCTAGCATCGTCAGCAGCAATCATGGGCAGGCCCCCTTCCTCATGTCCAGGGGTTCTTCTCAGTGACTAGCATTGTGTCTACACCTTCATGACAACTATTAACATCACCTGTATTAAACCTATAAGGTTCACAATCACTTTGAGTCTCCACCTATGGTCTCCACGTGCTTTGTTAATGCTAAGTTTCCAAAACATTTTGCTCTGGAAGTGGAAGTGAAAGGTCCAAATTTCAATGTGTGCTGCACCGTTTGGCCGAATCAGATCACCTGTTATGGCTTTGTTTGTTAGTATAAAAATAATCTGTTTGTTTAATAAATATATTTATTAATTTTTTTCAAATTAGAAATGATAGCATTCACACGTTACAAATGATAAATAAACAACATACATTTCCTTGGGGTGCTCGGGGGTGCTATGGCTATCCTAGGTGTAGCTATACAGCACCCCCAAGCCCCTCCCTAGCACTGCCTATGGCTGACAAATGCACACACACATCAGAATAACATTCATTTTATGAATTAACTTCCGCCTCCGTTACTCAAATATACTTTAATTACTAAGATTACAGTATCTTACAGTTTCTTACATTTCTGTGTTTTAAATGTAATAGAAAAATAGACACACCAATCACAGCACAACAGAGTGACACCACACAAATGTAGCCTAATATAAAGTTTCTATATTTTATAAAATATTCCATGTTTTACAACATTGGGCAAAACCTCCCTGTACCCTGCTCAGTCTACAAGATAAAGAAAAGATCCAGGTCAGAGCCCCACCATTGAAGGTATCTTTGTCAAGATTTTCAAAATACTGATGTCATGAGTCTGGCCAAAACATTCTCTATCATTGTCATAATATACACATTTTTCATATTCAGAACATTTTTCAGATTCAGCAATTTCATCATCATAAATGTCTGAATGTTTTTTTTTTAAAGTCTTCTCCACAATGCCAGGGAGATAAATGCTGGAATGCTGACATTTTTAATATTTTGTTGGCGTAAAAATTCAAATGTATTGTGTCCAAAAATACTAGAATCAGCTTGTAAAATAATGACAATGAAAAGCACACACATAATGAATTTATAAATAAATAATAATTCAGTAATTTAGCATTGATGATGAACGTATAAAATGACAATTTGAAATAGTAAAACTTTACTGTAAAATAAATGTTCTAAATGTTCTCATGAGATAAAAACGTCATCTCATTCAAATCAAGACCAAAATGCCTCTACAAAGAGAGCTTTATGTTAAACTGTATGCAATATTATTTACTTTCATTACAACAGAGAAACCTGTTTTCATCAGCACAAAGATTAGGCTGTTATCAGACTGGAGCTGACATGAAATATGTTAACAATTACCAGACAAGGAGAGATTAAGGCCTTAGTCAGTTTCAGTCAATATCATAAGGTAAATATTTAACATATATAGCCTATAGGCTAATTTATACCATTTACCATCTCAATACCTTTCCCTCACATTTCAGTAATTGTGAATCCGTCTCCTATCGCCCCTTTTTTTATGGATCTCCTAGTATAACATGCCCAACAGCAATAAATAACACTAAACAGAGTGGGCCCCTTTACCCAGCAAGCTGTCATTGGATTGACTGCAGAGCAAAGGAGGAGCAAACTGCACCCATTCATAAGGACAGCCTGGTAGGCCACTGCACAGTCTATGCTGCACCCACACATACTATTGTACATACAACAGAAACATGGCTGTACTCGGGAGTTACTCCGCACCTTTACTTGGAATCAGCATCTTCATAGCTACTCTGACCTACATCACCTACAAGCTGCTCAGCGGTTACCTGCACAAATGGTTCACGATGAAGCCTATTCCTCAGGCCGACGGAACATATCTCTTTATTGGAAATGCATTCCAGTTCAAATACAATGCAGGAGGTAAAAAAAAAACAACAACAACCAACATTATGCTACAGGAGCATTTTAAATTACTTAAATGAATGAATGAATGTATTGTCTACTTAATGCGGCATTACTTAGATGTCTTTTCTTTGTTTCAGATTTCTTTCAGCAAATTATGGACTTTACCCGTGACTTCGCGAATGCTCCGCTATTTAAACTCTGGATTGGACCAATCCCATTTGTGATCCTGTTTCATCCTGAAACAGTTGAGGTAACGTTACAGTGACTGACACATTGCCTCCTAAGTTACCATATTATGGCAGGTGGTGGCAAGCATTTAAAGCATATATTTGGAAGTGTTTTATGTGGAGTGACGCAGCGAACTTCACGGAGAACAATGAAGGGCAGAACCGAACCACCATTTTGTTTTAACCGAACATATATTGTCTGTGACGAGCCTGTTTGTAATCGATCAGATGACGGATCACCTGTTCAACTGACTTTACCAGTTTAGAAAACTGAAGCTCGGCTGTCCTGCTATTATTTCAGACACGTGAACTAACCACAGACACCTGACTTGTTCATCACGGCGGTGCGTTGCTGAAAATGAATAGGGAAACATATGTTTGGCATTGTTTGAAACGAATTGGAAACACTGATGTATGAACCTGCCAAATAGATTAATTTACTTACTTACACTTGTATGCACATGCCTATATATATATATATAAATAAAGAAAATAAAAATATATATATATATATATATTCTTTTTCTAAATATGTAATCTCAGCAACCGAATAGAAGTAAAAAAAAAAAGGGTTTCAACAGTCGAAGTGTCTGTACAGATATAACACTCAACCGACTCTCACAGTTATTGATGCAGAGGCTGCTGCACTACAGCTAAACTTAGTCAAACAACTCAAGTTTGCTTAACCTTGTTTTTCGCTACATGTGACCTACAGTATTTAGGATACCTGTGCATTGCATGTTTACACACTGCCAATGTTCTGCTACATTACTTGTCACCATTCTAGCTAGAACTTTGCTGTTCAATTGCTGGCTCTTTCGTACATTTTTGTTTTGCTATTGTTTGTAGACGGTTCTGACCAACGCTGTTCACATGGAGAAATCCTATGCGTACAAATTCCTCCACCCTTGGCTTGGAACTGGCCTTCTTACTAGGTATTTACTTGTTGCTCTCCTCTGCTTAATCTTAAAAGGATGTTAGTGTTGATCTGAAAAGATTTTTTTTTTTAAAAGCGAGAGAAAGAGAAGAAAAAAAACATAGTCCAGGCATACAAACTCAGGCAACTGTGGTTTTTTTTGAAAAAACAAACAAAAAGATCATAGCTATGTCCCAGATGCATACTAGTTTGTAGTGTTTTCACACTGAAAAAATTACTGCAACAATTCATTTCATGGTAATGTGTCGCTTGATTTATAAGTATTTTACATGCAAGGATAACAATCAATGTGGTTTATTCCCAGGGAATCTTGTGCAATCAGTTCCTTATTCAACCTCAAGGTGGCAGAATAGGAAAGCACACCCGAGTGTCTGAGAAGGAAAGGGATCACCATCTGGGTACCAAGTGTTCAGTAAACTCTCAATCAGTTGCAGTGGAAAAACTGGGCTGATGGACGAGTTCAGGGGAAAGGCCTGGGGGTCACCAACACATAATGTGGCTTTGTAACTAATAAAACACTCAATAATAACACCATTCACTAAAAATAAAAAAAATAATAATAAGTAGCTGAGGAAACGCTCTCATAAATCTCATCACTTTACAGTGAAGAAATACCAGAGGCAGGATTATAAATAGATACGAACTCCAACATTGTATATTAAAACATACACCGATAAGTAAAACAGACTCGCATGCATAAATAGACAGATACAGATACAAAAGCCAGATTAAAAAGGTAGGTCTTTAGTTTGCTTTTAACCTGTTAATCGGTTTTTACGATACTGTTACAAACTAGGGTCAGGCTTGTAACTAGTCTCGCTTTGCCAGACCTTCCTCCACAGCATTGCGGAGGATGGTCTGGCTAGTCCACACAGCATTCTGGGATGGGAGAAAAACGTGCTCTGGTTTATTGGCATTTCTTTAAACCAATCACAATCGTCTTGGACGGAGCTACGTGCTGGGCGGCGCAACGGAGCCGCTGCACAATAGCCTCGGGAAGGAACTTGTTTTGGTGGAACATGTGTACGTTCAAAAGTTGTTTTAGTCGTGCAACAGAAAACTCAGATTGGACAGATAGTCTAGCTAGCTGTCTGGATTTACCCTGCAGAGATCTGAGGAGCAGTTAACCATAGTCCTCAGAAATCCACCGGAGTTTAGAATGCCAACACAAAGGAAGCGGGAGGTAAGGGACATCCGGCCGAAAATGAGGGACATCCGACGGAACCTACGGCGGCACCTGAACAATCCCAGAAATGAAACGTCGTCAATATAGACTGGCTTGTAACAATAGGGAGTTCACACACAATGGTTTCAAAAGACAAATTAATGTATTTTATTAATAAGAAAAATAAGATGGGGTGAGGGGATATGGGAGGGGTCAGTGGTGTATGGCTGGGTGTATGGCTGGTTGTTTGTAACGTGTAAAAACCTAAATTAAACAGCAAAGGTGTGGATGCCATGAGGACATGTTGAGGATGCCCAGCCAGAGAGAACTGAGCCTGGGAGAGCAGCCTTGTTGTGCCCTTTGCCACTCCCACCTCTCAGGTGCAGCCAGGTGCTCTGACGACCCAGCCAGGCTCCAGCCAAATGGGTGGGCCGGCACTAGGGCTGCCTAATATGAGGAAAATAAACAATATGCGATAATGTTGTTGAATATTGCAATAACGATATTACTTAAGATAAATAAAGACATATTAAAGTGTACTCAGTTCTGCATTTCCGCTGCTTTCAGTATTCTGCTTAAATACAACAAATGCTTGTTGAATTTAAAACAAAATGAAGGGAATTTAATTTCCAACATTCTTTTATTGAACAAATTCAACATTGAACACAAAAGGCACCAGTAAAAAAAGAGTGTCTTTTGCGATATGTTGCAGCCTTTCACTATATGTGTATTGCGCCAGTTAATATTGCGATGACGATTAAAAAAACCCATATATTGTGCAGCCCTAGCCGGTAAAGTACCTTATTATGGACCAAAGTGTTTCCCAAATGTCAAAGGAAAAATCTTGACCTGATTATTGAATTAAGAATTGGTGATTACATTTCGTATGAAGAATATGTTCATAGGTCTTGTGTTCTCTCTCACCCTTTAACTCTCTTTCATGCCTTCTTCTTTTGGTTAGCACTGGCCTTAAGTGGCGTCAGCGGCGGAAGATGTTGACCCCCACCTTCCACTTCTCCATCCTGACAGAGTTCTTGGAAGTGATGAACGAGCAGGCAGATATCTTGGTGGAGAAGCTGGAGAAGCAGGTGGGGAAGGGGCCATTCGATTGCTTCAGCCACATAACCCTGTGTGCCCTGGACATCATCTGTGGTGAGTATTATGTCCATTGTATGTGAACTTGTGCATGAATGGATGAACCATTTACTGTACCCGTGTTTGGGCATAGCAAATGTTAACTTATCGGTATTGAAAGATGTCCAACAAACAATGTGTTTTTTCAGAAACTGCAATGGGGGAAAAGATCTATGCCCAGAGTAATTCTGACTCAGAGTATGTTAAGTGCGTGTACAAGTGAGTTCTTTTAATTTTCTTTTTTAATCACACAAATACAGTTAAACCCAAATAACTATCTGAACAATTATTTCATGTTTTTTTTTTTTTTTTTTTTTTTCCCTAGAATGAGTGACATTGTCAGCCACAGACAGAGGACTCCTTGGTTTTGGCCTGACTTTGTGTACAGCTACTTTGGTGAGGGTCGGAAGCATGACGAGACCCTAAAGATCCTGCACTCCTTTACATACAAAGTGAGTAAAGGAGCAAGTGGTTTTAAAATCAGTGGATGTCCTCAGCGTTTGTTACATTAAAATGAAGCAGAATCCACAATCAGCTTTATCTTTGCTCTCGTCTCAGGTGATCCACGAAAGAATGGAGAACATTTCCTATAATGAATCAGACAGCGACTCTGACAAGGACACGAAGAAAAGACAGGCATTTCTGGACATGCTCTTGAAGACCACATATGAGGATGGCAGCAAAATGAGCCATCAGGATGTTCAGGAAGAAGTGGACACCTTTATGTTTGAGGTTGGTAATGAGAGTTGTAGAAATACAACTCACAATTAGTTATTTATTTCTCCTCCTCCTCACACATACCTGCACATTCCTCTGGTACTACGAGCCATAGGAGCATTTCATAAATTAGCGCCCCTAGTGGTGGCAGAAAATACGACCCACAGGAGCGTTTTCCGTCCTCCTAATAGTAATAATCCTAGTAATTAGTTAGTAATCCTAACCCTAGTCTCGCTTTGCCAGACCTTCCTCCCTTCCTCCAAAGCGCTGCGGAGGAGGGTCTGTCTAGTCCACACATCATTCCGGGATGGGAGAAAAACATGCTCTGGTTTATTGGCATTTCTTTAAACCAATCACAATCATCTTGGGCGGCATTAAGCACCAAGTGGAGCCACGGTGCTGCTGCAAAATAGCCTCGGGAAGGAACTTGTTTTGGTGGAACGTGTACGCTCAAAAGTTGTTAGTTGTTAGTCGTGCAACAGAAAACTCAGATTGGACACCCTGCAGAGATCTGAGGAGCAGTTAACTATAGTCCTCATAAATCGACCATTTAGTTTAGAATGCCAACACAAAGAAAGTGGAAGGTAATGGACATCCGAAAATGGACATCCAAAAAGAGTGACATCCGACGGAATATCCGGCAGAACGAGAGCAATCCCGGAAGTGGAACGTCGTAGATATAGACTACCCTAACCCTAAACCTAACTAGTCATTTTGGTGCCTAAACTTAACTGTCGTCGTCGTAGCTGTATCCCTTTTAGCCACAACCCCTTACACTGAGTTTTGTGCTCTCATACTTCTGCCTTGCTCCTTTCATAATTACTATGGCCACTAGAGGGTGCCGCCTAACAATAAAAGCAAATATGAGTCATTATTGATAGTTGAACCAACAACTTATTGGGCTTTTTTGGGGGGAGGACAGTCTCTTTCATACAATTTGTACAATACTAACAAAAACAAAAAAAAAAAGTATATTTACATCATAACTGACTGTTTCATGTCTTGTGTTAATGTCTGTATATTGTGTTACACCTATTTGTCACCGGTTTGTACTATGTCACACTGAGAAAAAAGAAAAGAAATACAACTCGCAGTGTATGAGTAAAAAAATACTTAAAGCTGCACTATTCAATATTTTTAACATAACATAGTGGAGCATTTAGCTGCTAAGGAGCCAGATATTTCTCTCAGTAGTTGGTGGAGGCCAAAATATATTAGACTTACATTTGCTAGGTATCCAGAAACCCAACACCAAGTCAATGCTAATCTTGCTCTGTGTCTGCTGAATGTGTATTGCAAATAGGCAAACGCATATTCACTATAATAACTTAATAACGTTCTCTCATTTTTTGAGTTTGAAGCTTTTTCCTCTGCCCCAAAGTGGCCCCAAAACCCCCATAACAATTAATGCAGCTTTACCGTTAATAGTGTGTTGTTTTTTCTGTATTTAATTGCCCTCGTTACTGTATGCAGGGACATGATACTACAGCAGCCTCTATGAACTGGACCATACATCTGCTGGGCTCCCACCCTGAGGCGCACAGGAAAGTTCAACAAGAGCTTCAGGAGGTCTTCGGTAACTGTAACATGCCCTCTCCCCTGTCACCACACGCCTTCTCACTTTCATGACATCATTTGTTTTGCTGCCCAAAGGCCTTTTAGACTCATCTTTTTGCTCAGATTCATTTGTTCCTTCCAAGCCAAGATGAGCTTACACAGGGATAATAGCTGTGAACATCCTTGCCAAAATACATAGAGAAAAATGGAATTATTGGATTCACCATGCATTTGCTTTTCCATGATGGAACTAGATGGCCTTGTAGCAACAACACATGCTAAGTTTGCACTGGTTTAAGATGCTATTAAAAGGATTGCAGTTTAGACCCTTGACTCTTGAACTTATGTCTTAACGAATACACGCAACACATCCATTGGGTGTGCCACTTTTAAACAATACAGTACTATCCAAATCTTATCTACTATAGAAGGTTGCCAAGTAGAGACTATGTCACTGATATAGAAGTAGGTGAAAGTGCGACAGCAGGAAACTGCAGCACAATCTCATAAACTCATCAACTGATTTCATCTGTATTTTGTGCTGAGGAGTTTAACAGTGTTTCCTGTTTAATGGGCTAAGGTACATCTGACCGGCCCATAAACACTGAGGACTTGAAGAAGCTCAAATACCTGGAGTGTGTGATCAAGGAGGCGCTGCGACTGTTTCCCTCTGTGCCTTTCTTTGCCCGCAGCATCGGTGAAGACTGCCACATCAGTGAGTTACAGATAAGCGATGACACTTGAATGAAGTGTGAAATTCTTTTGCTAAGTGCAAATCCCTCAAGGCAGTGGTGTTTGTTATAAGCAGCCAAGGGAGGCCAGGCTTCCTCTGTCATTTTCCTTTGAAAAATGGGTTTCTTTGTCATATAACATTTATTGTAGGGTGTTGTTGGAGCCACCTCTTCCCCGAGTGTCTTCAAAGTGATAAAACAAGGCCCCTTAGGATTGTAATATATGGTAGAGAGTCAGTTTGTGTGCTAAAAGAGTGAATAGCACTGTGCGAGAGATGACCATAAGTCTGGTAATAAAAAGCCAAGAAGAAGTTTTTTGATTTAAAAAGAAGTAGAGTTAAAATAGGAGTACAGTATGGGAGCTAGTGTGGGAGTAAAGTATAGCAATTAGGATTCTGGAAATAAATTGTGAAGCAAAGACACCTGAAATCACAGTAATCAAATTAGTTAGCAACTTTGCGGAAATGAGTGTTAGCATGTTTTCTAGTCTTGCTAATAGCGTCTACCATGCGTTTGTTAATCCATACATCTACTGCTGCTGTTAATTTGCAGTTTTTGTGAAAAACTTAACTACCATTGAACCAAAATTGTACTTGTTTACTGAGCAAAGGGACTCTTTTTGCATAAATATTTTGAGTCCAACACAAGCATAATATTAAAGGACATTTCAGGTTTATTACACCTTAGGTGTTATTTCATAGTTCTGGCTGTAATTCAGAAAATATTACGTAACAGTGAACTATCCGAGTGAGTTCTTGGTATCTCGGTACCAGGAGTCCGAAACATGTATAGTTTTGGACATTGGACTTTGTTGTGGTGATTCACCTAACCCTTTTGGACGTTTTTGACGCCTTTTTTCACAGTTTGTTTTTGCTTTTTCCACCGTTTTAAATGTTTAAATTTTTCTTCTACACTTTTTCAGCGCTTATCTCTACGTCCCATATTTCTGATATAAAACAAAAATTTAAAATGGGTCAATGTGACCCGAAGTCAACACAAGGACACAGCAAATACTTTTGGTGATTACAATGTTATCTGAATCCTTGTGATAATGAAATGATGGCCAAAGTACAATAATAAGATAAAAGTATAATACACTAAATATTATCTTAAAACTAAGCCTTTTGTTTTAGTACTTGAACACCTCCTATCTGTCTGTCATGTTTTCTAACGGCTTAAGCTGAGGCAGTGAAATTCATGATGAGCTTATGTAAAACAAAACCTGTTTAGTGATGGGCAGAGACCATTTCTTCTGACAGTAACTGTTTTTTTCTTGTAACTGTAGACGGTTTCAAGGTGCCCAAAGGTGCCAATGCCATCATCATTACCTACTCTCTCCACCGTGACCCGCGGTACTTCCCTGAGCCCGAGGAGTTCAGGCCTGAGCGCTTCCTGCCTGAGAATTCAGTGGGAAGGCCTCCGTACGCGTACATCCCCTTCTCCGCTGGACTCCGCAACTGTATCGGTAAGAACAGGACAGGTTTAATTTGTAGTTTAACTGATCTGTCTCCATGCATACTTTCCTGAGTTTCTTTAAATACACTTTCCAGATAACCTCTGTGTGTGTGTGTGTGTGTGTGTATAATCTGCCATAGGTCAACGTTTTGCACTTATGGAAGAAAAGGTGATCTTGGCATCCATTCTGCGTAACTTTAGCATTGAAGCTTGTCAGACACGTGAAGAGCTGCGGCCGTTAGGAGAGCTCATCCTGCGACCAGAAAAGGGCATCGTGATCAAACTGGAAAAGAGGAAACCCCCGACTTCATCAAACTAGCAGCTGCTCCGGTTCACAGAAGCTATTTTCTAAATTCCCCTTCCTTCGTGGCCTTTATTTACAGAACATCCTGCCCAGTTCTAATGGTTGTGGATACTGTAATTGTTTCTAAATACCCTTAGGGAGAGTAGTGACCATGGTGTTTAAACTTTAGAATCTACTAATCATTATGGTCATAATTACAAAATAATAACATCATTACAAAAACTGAACCACATGAAAATAAATTGAGATCTATTGAATTTTGAAAGAAACGTGTGCAAATATGTTATTGAGTTTATGTAATGAAATGCTTTAAACGATAATGATAGCATTTGGGTATCAAATTAAAAAAAAATATATAGCATTTGCAGAGTAAGTGTGTGTTAGCTCAATAAAACGACCTGGTCATTTTAAAACTCATTAGTGACACGAATGGTGTTACTTTCATTCATTGCATGGCCTTAAAATGTTTTATTTTTTAATTTTTATTTATGTATGGTATATGGATGAATATGAGACACATTTTGTGCAGAGCTGGGCTTAATAAACAATTTTACAAACAGTATTCATTATAGTTACAAACTCTACAAGAAGGACAAGCCTTTCATTTGTGCAGCATTTCCTCTGAATGTTCATTTTCAAACATCTAGCTGCAGGTTTTGCTTGTACAGTATGACCTCATACTCAGCTACTACAGTTTGTTTATGAATGTATGTTTGATAGATCATCTACATACTGTACTGTGTATCTCTGTTTTTTTTTTCTTGTGTAAGTCCAACTGGGAAGGACAGTCTGTGTAACTTAAGGAGTGTGATGTTGAAAAAAATATTTTATATATATATAAAAATATTTTATATATATATATTCTCAGACTTGATAAATAAAACAATTAAATGTTGCTCACACTTGTATTTCCAATTAAATCTAAAAGCTGTTCAGTGACATAAAATAAATCCCAAACCAACTCCCAGAATCCCGAACCCTGACAACAATTGACTTATAAAGCTGCTATGTCTGATGTGTTAGCAAAAATCCCGACGTACTGTACACATCCAGCAGACACAGAACAGCAGTTTCCTCCCTTTGGAGTTCTCACTGGACTTTTAAAATAAAATATCTGGGTCTTAATAGATCTTAACCTGGATTGTACTGCCATTTCATGATAGGCAGGTAGTTTACATTTTGCTTGTCTACGTGTTTGCTGGGAAGAAAACTGATGTTTTATAGGGGTTGATAGTTGATAAGATCTGTGACACCCAAGTATACAGTCTGTGTGTAGCCACAGAACCAAAACAATTAGCTGAAAGAGGCTAAAGTCTATGTTGCAGTACAGATCGCCCTCTCATTAGTAAGTCTTTTGATTAAGTGTTAATATACAACTATGTTGCTCTGAGAGATACTCCAATAAGTGAAGTATTGCTGTTCCACAAAGTTGGAGTGCTTAAGAGTAACAGTTAAAAAAGGTCAAAATCTATGCTGCAGATGCTGGGATGTCATGACTGTTAGTCCCTAGAAAGGGTCAAACTCCCAAAACACTGGATCCTACATTTCCCAGAATGCAACTGGATGACGATTTTCAACAGATCGGCCTGGTTAACACACACATCTTTCAAACTCCACACCCCCTCAGTTTGCAACATAGACTTTCTGTTAAAAACTTGAAATCTCAAGGCTTATCTAAGATCACCAGAATAACATCACTATGACATCATCAGGGTTATTTTCTCAGACTTGATGAGGCTCCTCCAGAGCCACAAAATACATTATACTGTACAAACGTTTTCACAGGCAGAGTAGTTCTCTTCATGACAAGTATTCTGATCTTCATCATAATGTTGGAGTACTCCGTCAGTGCAAGTTTGAAATTCAACATTTCTTTTAAGGTCGAAAAGATGTGTTTGTTTAAGGAACAAAACTACTCACACAACTCTGAACATTGTCAAGTAATGCTTTTATTTATTTTGAAAAAACCTTTTTGGTAAAACTGACCTCTCATCCCCCTGCAGGATGGAACTCTTGAATGAATGAATGAAACCTTTATTGCCCAGAGGGGAATTTGTTTTGCACTCAAGGGAGCCACATTGAACATTAAGCACAGACAACAGTAAATAACAATAAACAATAAAAACCACACTAAACATCCAACAACATTGAAGATGTAGAGGATACAGAAAACAGAACATAAACGACAACAACGCAGCAGTGGTGGTGACATGCAATCAGTCCAATAGCTAGGATGACTCAATAAATAATTAAATAAATAATCAATAGTGCACATTATAAAATGTCTATGTGCCTGTGTCTGATCTGTTCTGTAACTGAATGCTCCTCGGCACAAATGATGTAGTGGCATGTTTGGTTTTTGTTAGGGGCATTCGAAATCTATGTCCAGAAGGGACTCTCTTATGAAAATCCATTCAGGTGTATGATTATAATAAGCAAAACTCTTTAGCCACTGAATCACATTGAGGTCAGAAGGATCCATTAGCAAATTAGTAGTCATAGCATGACACAGTTACAAATGATCCCATCCATAATGCCAGAAGGTGATTGGATGATTGGCTGCAGGGGTCATTGCCCACAACAGCATGACTGATGATGAGCTGTGTGCCCTTCTACGATG
The DNA here is from genome assembly GCF_031162955.1 of Sander vitreus. NCBI lineage: Eukaryota > Metazoa > Chordata > Actinopteri > Perciformes > Percidae > Sander > Sander vitreus. The sequence goes on along the minus strand of NC_135856.1, from coordinate 27,306,143 downwards.
CTATTATTTGAATTATCGAGCACAGCTCTAATCAATGGCTGGATAGAGCTGAGGTGCCTGAGCTCCAAATGAAGGAGGAAGAGTTCATTTATCTGAGGATCTCTAATATGGATAAAGGAGCTATTGCTCAGATTCCGCAGCTACAGTAGGTTAAAGGTACAATATGTAACGTTTCTGCATTAAAATGTCTAAAAACGACCATACCTATGTTATATATTTTTTTGAGTTGTGTAGTTACACTATCCCAAATGTTTCCACCAAATGGCAAACCCAGAGAAATCTGTTATTTTATTTTCAGACACGTCATGTTTCATTTAGTCGCCCGTCAGTGGCGTCATATAACCTTTCACCCTCTAGTTACTCGTAACTTCCGTCAAAACACGGGCACCCAGATGATATGTTCAGGAGTAATTGTAAATCATACGATGTCACAGTAGAAAATACTTGTAAGAATACTGCTTTTTCTGTAACAAGGTATCATTTTGTGATTAATTACATGCCACTTTGCAACACAGTAATACAACAGAAACATTATTTATTGATACATATCAATATCGATCAAGCTTAACGTTACTACAATGTGTTGGTTGACAAGTAGCTAACGTTAATGCTAATGATTGGTGGATAACATTATAGGGTTACAACATCATTCACCGTGCTCATAGTTATTTTTAGTATGCTTGTTTTGACCACGGATAAAAGCAGCACCGGGCTAACCCACGAATAAGTTCACTAGTAATGTTAACGTTAGCTGTATAGATAGACTAATCTAATGCTAATTTAGCCAGCTAGCTAGCACAACTGGTCTGTCTGCCTCACTCCCCCCCCCAGCGCAAAGACACATCATTTGGGATGAGTGCTGACAACACCCCCGGGACATATATAGCTAGTTACCGTTAGCCCCTAGCCAGCCAACAGCCACCCAATATTACAGCAATCCTTATCTGGCCAGCACTTAACTTCAGTGCCAGATGCTAACGATGCTAACAACAGTTTAATGAAGCGTCGGGAAACACGTTTACTAAATAAACTAACTAATAAACTTGAATGGGTGCACTCGCCCGTGAACAGATGCATTCTAACCAGCGATGTGTTTAACAATAAAAACTACAACTCCCATAATTCCACGCAACTTCCCAACGTCATCAAACGTCTGTGTTTACAATCCATTGTTTTGGTTGAGAGACCCCTAGTGGCAGAAAGTTACATATTGTACGTTTAAATTCAGGACATTATGCATGTGCTAAGATAGTTTCTAATGATAAAACATTCATTTCTACAAAGTAGGCCTACTTAGTAAAATGTTCATAGTGCCAAGGATCTGAACATTACCTATAAAACAGTGGATGGTGGATAGTACCAGGATTACTTTCCTGTGTTAGTTGACTATCCACATTTTAGAGTAAATATTCAATGATCGTTTTTATTTTCTTGTGGTTTTTTTTCATACAGTTTGTCAGTCACTTATTATTGGCAAATGTTGTAGACACAGTGGATTTCCTTTTTACTCGCTGTGCCGTCTTTGATGGTCAACTGTTTGTTTCGTTGAACATTTTTTATGAAGTAAAAAACAACAAATTGAAAAAAAAAGCTGAGGGCGCACAAGACTGGCTCCAGTTGGTCTGCTGAAGGTCCCTCAACTCTCCCAAGCCTGGCGGTTTTATTTTACTGTGTATTGCAGTTATGTAACCGTTTTCAATAACAATTTCTAAAGTTACAGAAAGGAAGACAGAATAATTCACAAAGATAATTGTTTAACATAGTACAAGGCATCAGATCGTTTGCAATTGTGACACTTTAATCAGTGCAGATTTAGCAGTTGGCAGGAATGATAAGGAAAGTTTGCAGCCTGTTCAAAGTCTGTGTTCACTTTCCAAAACAAATACTGTATGAAGCACTGGTTCCCAACCTGGGGGTCAGGTCATCCCATGGGGTCATGAGATGATTAACGAAGGAGAAGGAAAAATGAAAAGAAAAATAAACATATTATTGCCATACAACATTTATTTTTAAGGTTTTTCCTCTAACTATAACTATATCACTTTATAATTGAATAATCCTACATAGTTTTTCCTCTATAGCCATATTAAATTCATTCAAATGAAACCGTTTGGGAAGGGAAATCACTAAACTGCTTACAGCTCACAGACTAATTCGTAGCCAGGATATACAGTATATATTTTTAAATGAGGTCATAATTCCAAGCAGATCCTCCACTCAAGATCATGCTTAAATCATTAATTTTCTAAGTATTCACTTAAAAATGATGGCAAAAAGCAGTTATTGTTCTGTTAATTGTAAGGCTCATATGAAAAACATATTGAGAGGTAAAAGATTATAAAAAAAAAAAAGGATAAATTCCTGTCATTATAGTGTTACCCATACACCCACTGCTGTTGCTTTTCTGCTAAAAATGTACTGTGTTGCATTCCTTTAAGACGATCCAGCAGACACATGAAATAACAACAAAGTCAACATAAAAGACTTCAATCAGTGTCAGCTAGTTCCATCCGAGACACAAATTCGCCCTTGGGCTCTGTGATGAAATTGGATGAAACTACTTTAAAGCGCCAAATGATGATAGATTTATCATTGCACTTTCCAAAATTAAAATTTTGTTGAATGGAATTGTGAAATACAGTATTGTGACTCCACAGATAGTACAAGAAAGTAAGTAGCAGTAGGTTATAAAATGACCTTCAATAAAACTGTTCTGCTTTTAAATAAGGTGTAGTTTAAACTGATTTCCAGAGAGAGGCAGCAGTGTATGCTTTTCTAAATGTGTGTGTGTGTGTGTGTGTGTGTGTGTGTGTGTGAGTAAGTGCATATGTTATCCCTGACAGTTTCTCCCACATGTATACTTTTTTAAATTCACCCTGTTAAGTGTTACTGGCTGCTCTGTGTCTTATCCTATAAAACAGAACGTCTTTTTCCAGGAATCATCATCCACCTAGACGCATGTAAACAGACAGGGAACATTTTCGGAAACTTAAGATTGTTTAAGGAGACTTTTATGGCGTTTAACATTAATTGTTGTGTGTTGTACAGTGTGTGTGTGTGTGTGTGTGTGTGTGTGTGTGTGTGTGTGTGTCAAACAGTGAGTGTGGGGGGTGGAAGAACAGCACAAACAGCAGAAGGTATCTGCAGTTTTTTTTTTGTCTGAATGCCCGGCAGCTACATGTTGATGTGAGTGACAGCTGTATTCAGCATGCGTACAGTTTATAGCCTGTGAGTCTTAGATGTTCAGTGTTTTGACACTTGAATGACACATGATAAATGTGCAATGTTCCTTTAAACATGGTTAATTTAACACATGTCCAGTCTTAGGAACATTGTAGCTCATGATGCATGATTACTGCAGATACAGTGTAAATTCTCTCATCCCATTTTTGAGTGAACTTAAAAACTCTACTAGACACTGATTTGCATACGACAAGATTAATCTGACAATGAGACAAACATTATGTAAACAAAAAAGCTGTGATTTGCAAATGGCTGCATAGCTGTCTCTACAAACGTATGTCATCTTGAAGAAGCAGACCTGGAGTGATTCACTGGATTTTCTCATGTTTATAATAAAGCTGTACAGAATTAATTCATGCCCCATAAAAATAAGGTTTCATTTTCTCACATCCTATGAAATCAAATACAAATATTACAAATCAGATAAAGCTGGTGATTTTCTACATTTTTTGTATTGTTGGAAACCCATGAAAAGACAAAAAAACAAAACAATGAATTGTCGGAATTGAACCTGCAGTCGCTGCGGTGAGGACTGAGCCTTGTACATAGGGCACATGCTCTACCAGATGTGCCACATAGGCGCCCCTAGTTTTGGTCTTTTAATGGGATTTTGTTGACAATGAAAACTCCAGCCTTGTCCTTTAAAGGGGTGACACCTTATTTGGCTCTGGTCTCTATCTTTTTCACGCCCCAACATTTGCATAGGCTACACCACTGATCTGAGATCAGGTAGTCTTCTGAATAGGTCGCGCAGATCTCAGAAATTGTATACATTGTTCATCTGCTATTTTATCACTGAATTCACTTCTGAGATTTTTTTATGCGAGAAATCAACTACGTAGAAGTCAAATACTGGCCGTTTTACGAAAATTGATGGCTAATTGCAAATTTTGTCCGACTGTGTGTCGGAATTCAGACGAAATTCAAAGTGTAAATATACTATAGTTATGCTGAAAGTGTAGCGGCGATCTTTTCCCATAGGATTGAATGGGACATATAGCCTAGCTAGCAGCTTCTCCTAACGAGACCCCTCAAATTCAGAAAAATGCCTTAAATTGAAATCGGACAAAAGTGTTAGCTTTGTAAGACCTTAGGGTAGCTGTGATATACATGCCGTGACGAAATTCAAACTGTAAATATACGATAGTTATGCTGGCAGCTGGCCAGCTCCGTGGAGCTCCGCGGAGCCCCGGTAGTCCAGTAACCCAGAAACGGTGACTTTGACCTGGGTATGGAGCCTAGCAGGCTGCCACTTTCTCGTCAGACTGTGTGGAGCTCCTGAAGTCCGACATGTCTTACCAAATTTGCAATTAGCCATTAATTTTCGTAAAACGGCCCATATTTGAGCTTTATATAGTTGATTTCTCACATAAAAGTCTCAGAAGTGAATTTAATAACGAAATAGCAGACAAACAATGCATAACAATGCAGTGTCTGAAATATGAGACCTGCTGTCTCGTCTCCAATGTATGTGTATGTGGTTCGCTCAACCAGTCAGCACGCAGCTCATCTAAATATTCAAGAGCATACCATATTTGGAAGAAAAGCTCTTGTTCCAAATAGGGCCATATTCACAGGGTAGTTAAGGGCCCATAGAATAGTACTTGGGCCATTTTCAGCCCAACCAATGTTACATATCCTATTAGGAGACCTTAAGGAACAGTGTGAAATACCCTATATAATCATTCTATCACCCCTTTAAAAGAAAAAACTAGGCTAATTCATTAATTTACTGTAGTGCAGGGATAATTAAGCCATATTTGGGAATTGGTATTGAAATGACAAATGTATATCTTGAAATGGCAATTTCAAAATCGAAATGAAAGTCCTCTATAATCCACCTGATCAACAAAAAACAAAACTTTATTGTGCTTTAAAGTCCAGTCTTGTATGTCAGCATAAATATTCCAACAACCCACATGCTAATCCCTGTTAATGAACCATTAAGGTCAATAGAGTAGGTGGACGCTGCCCCAAGAGACTTGATGAATGTGTAGTTAGGCCGGTGTAGTATTTATATCTACATCTCTGTGATGTCTTATAGACCTCGCTGGCCCACAGAGCACAGAGACCACTGCTGAGGAAGAAAGGATGTGACAGTATCTCTGGATCTGACTGAGCACCATGCTGGAGCTTCACAACACATTGCTATCTCTATTGGTTGCTTTTCGTCACTCTCCTGCACACATGCATACACGCACTCCTAGTTAAACCACCCACTCATTTTGAGCCCCTCTCCCTTTTGCTCTGCTCTCTCCGCCAGCCTTGATTCAGTCTATTTTCACATCAAATTAATGCCCCTATTAGACACCAAACTCAAATCAGAATTGTGTCATCCAACATGGAAGGAGGCATTGAGATGTGGATGGAGAGAATGAAGGAGAAAGACAAAAAGAAAGAGTCAAAAAGAAAGTGACTGAGATTAGATGGAGGGAAAGCAAATGAGGGTATCAGGCGGAGTGAATAGCGTGAGCGCATAAGTCTGAAGGAAGGACAAATCAGTGAAACGCAATGATCACACAAACCAGATAATGTGAACTATCAGCTGAAGATAAAACACAGCGAAAACAATATTTCTTGGGGTTAAAATAAACCCATTTGCCTGCCATCCTTACTGTTCCCATAGAAACATGTGAGCCAATCAGCCACAAACCTTGAGGTGGAAGGGTGTGTATTGCTCAAGGCTCCAAAGCCATGCATACTTCACTTCCTTTGAAGTACACCGATACTTAATCTCACAGCTAAATTGTTTGAAATGTAGGTCGTGGCTCCAATTTTGCTATAGTGGGGGTAAGACCTAAAAAGCAGACACAGCGCAATATAGCAGTGCTTAGTCCCTCTTGCACCTTGACTTTTCTCATTAAGAAGAAGAGTGTCCGGACATGCTTCGTATTAACTTTCAATTATAAGTAGCTGCAGGTAAACAAAGGTATTAGATTGGGGTAAAAAATGTGTTGAAGCTGCTGATGAAAAAGGATCAGGCACTTTGATGAAATGTTTGTGTATCTAAATGTGAAAAAATTGGCTTTTTAATTATTATTATTTTTAAATATCTGCTTATTTATTAGATCACATAATATGGTCTTACACTGTACATTTAAAGGCATTGTGGTCCTGTATGGATATTGAGTGTTATCCAGTGGCATTCAGAAGTTTATGAACCCATGCTAAAGTCGACTAAAAAGAGGAATAAAAAAAATCATCTTTTGGAAATTGATCTTAATGCCTTAATTAAAAAAATGAGGAAATATCCAACCTTTAAGGACACCAATTTTCTTTGTGAATGAATAATGTATCGTAAATAAATAAATGTTCTTCCTTAAAATACAGGGGGCATAAGTAAGTACACCCCTATGTTAAATTCCCATAGAGGCAGGCAGATTTGTATTTTTAAAGGCCAGTTATTTCATGGATCCAGGATACTATGCATCCTGATAAAGTTCCCTTGGCCTTTGGAATTAAAATAGCCCCACATCATCACATACCCTTCATCATACCTAGAGCCTGGCATGGGGTACTTTCCATAAAATCATCTCTCTATCATCTCTGTTGGGAATTCATAGGTGTACATATTCAATCAGTGGCAAATTATCAAAGATGTTTTATCAATATTAATAAAGTTATGACTATGGTTATTAATAACTTGATCAAATCGACAATCAAAACAGGGCACCACCCTGGAACTCAGGGACCAATAATCAAACTGTGAAACTCATTTCTCATTTAGGTGGTGTTCCCTTTAAAATACTGATCTGAATTAATTTGATTAATTTATCTGGTATATTCTAAAGAAACAAATGGAAGGGTGAATTCAAGCAACGACCTGTTTAACCAGCTGGTTATTACAATAAGTACATACATAATCACAGACAACTGCTATTTACGGTATAACAGAATTTATTAACTTCAAAATGATCAATGGCCAATCAATAATCCTTTGATCAATTAAAACCAATATACCTTTTTTAACTACAACAAAACAAAGCAAAAACAAACCAGCATGTGATCTGTGTGTGTGTGTGTGTGTGTGTGTGTGTGTGTGTGTGTGTGTGTGTGTGTGTGTGTGTGTGTGAGAGAGAGAGAGGGAGAGGGCCACGCCCAGATTAGCCGTTAGCTCATTGAAGCTAGGCTATGTGTTAACTGCACAAAAACTATTTAGCCTCAAGAGGGCGGTGGTGGGCTGTGTTTCAACTCCACGTGGCTAAGCTAGCCAGTTAGCTAGTTAGCTCTCCACCCAACGTGTTGCTGAGAATGCTGACAAAAAAGACACTTCACGGAGCGCAGTTGTTCGTACATGTGTGTGTGTGTGTGTGTGTGTGTGGTTGAGCGGTTAGTGAAAGAGGAAAGAAAAGAAAGAGACACACTTAGATCTTAGTTATCGATAATGATCAGCCCTCTCACTCACTCAGGTCTGGACCAACGCGAAATTAGGGCAGACTGAGAATTTCGTCTGACTGAGGGGACGTTCATTATAACCACTCAGGTGTGCTAAACAGCTGTTTCGTTACGGAGATAACACGGCTCCGTCGGTCTACACAGACCGCGGGATGGCGTTCTCGTCGCCTCGCGGCTGTCAACAGACGGACCGACAGAGATTATTATCTCGCCGAACAGTAACTAAACTCCTCGGCAGTGGGAGAAGCACAAATAGCATTTACAGTCTGAACAAGCTAGCTGCCATATTCAACACAACATATCAACATTTCACCGTGATCAGAATGCATTCACAGAAAATAGATTGGACTCGACGGTCCGATTAGATTAATAAACAGACGTGCACCTGTAGAACATTATTAATCGCAAATCACATTAATGGTAAACATTGGCAACATTAGCCTCTACACATTCATAAAACACACTATTCCTCTGCCCAGAAAACATTAAGCCTTCTTACTGTGTGTTCAGTCCGTTCGTGTCTGTCCATAGCTTTCCATGTTGAAACAGAACGGCCCGTGTCGCTCGTCAGCGGCAACGGAGAAACTTTCTGGTCCCCAGGGCAGCGGGGAAAAAGCCAGAGTCGACTTTGAAGAAACAACGTGTCCGATTTTCTTCTAGAGCAGTGTTTCTCAAATGGGGGGTACGCGTACCCCTGGGGGTACTTTGGAGTACTGCAGGGGGTACATGAACTTGTTGCAAAATGCTTAAAAATATGTCATGCATAATTCCTAAAATAATTATACTATAATAATGAATGAATTACTGTAAGTGATGGATTCTGAACATTTGAAATGTAGCATTTAAATGTTTCAGTTCCGAGGTTGATGTTTAGTAGATCTCACTGTCGACACCGTATTGTTCCTCTTTATATAGATGTCAACATGTTTTTGCGCTGGTCAGGGGGTACTTGGCTTAAAAACACAATTCAAAGGGGGTACATTATTGAAAAAAGTTTGAGAACCCCTGTTCTAGAGAACGACGTGTTTTTCCGGGATCCCCTTAATAAATCCACTTTGTTCAGAAATGGAAGTTTTTGCATAGTATCCAGAATACTATGCATCCTGATAAAGTTCCCTTGGTCTTTGGAATTAAAATAGCCCCACATCATCACATACCCTTCATCATACCTAGAGATTGGCATGGTTTAATTTCAGTTAACCTACTAGCTGGTTTGATTTGCATTGAGAGATGATTTTATGGAAAGTACCCCATGCCATTTTTTAATTAAGGCATTAAGATCAATTTCCAAAATATGTTTTTTTTATTCCTCTTTTTAGTCAACTTTAGCATGGGTTCATAAACTTATGAGTGCCAAAGGTGTGTTTGTGGCTCCACAAATGAAGGTCAGTCGAAGACACGTCAACAAGGCACTCTTCCCCCACCCCCACAAGCTTTCCATCCACACATGGCATGTGCAGTGTACAATGATAAAATCTGAAGACCATTCCTGTGACTTGAACTGAATCAACGATTATTGCTTTTAAAGTCACAGATGCATTACAAGAGGATTGAGGGGGCTAGTAAGTGTGGAGATGTGGTGTCGGCTGTCTTGATTTGTGTATTCTCAGATTAAAAATGGAACCAAAAGACGATTCGGAATCAAGATTATTCGGCAAGTACAGTATGCCCATACAAGAAATTTGATTCTAGTTCTCAGTAGCTCTAAATCTTCAAAGCTCTTTACAATGTATGCCTCTCATTCTCCCAATCACACACACACACACACACAGACACACAGACACACACACACACACACACACACACACACACACACACACACAGGCGGCCCTTCTAGATTTCGCCCCTCCCCACAGACAGACCTTTGCTGTGAAGACCATATCATATGATTCTATCATTTTCATACTAATCAAACCATTCAGTGACACCCACGTGTCTTGTATGGAAGCATCTACATTCACTGTGATTTTCTGCTCATTTGTTCAGGTTCCTCTAATTGTGTCACCTGTCTGAAGACAAATTCCACCGGCCTTGGTCGGGTGGCTAATAAACTGTCTATACATCTCTTGCTGTTATACAATACGTGATGGTGTGTACAGCTACAGCACAATGCAGGCTTATTGTACAGGTATGTACAGGTCTGCTAGTGGGATGTCAAGGCAGGTTTAACTGTGCGATGGCATGTGAAAAAAAAAAGTAATCAGAATTGTGTTTAAAATGTCGTCCCAGTATTGCTACAAAAGCTCAGTTAGTATTGCCATCATATAAACCAACCATGCCGCTGAATACAGATTAGGACAAATACAGAGGGACATCTGATAAGTGACCTCTGTCTGTTTCTGTCTTCCAGTAAAGTAGGGAAGGTTTGTACATGCTTCCCAAATTCTGCTCCTTATCAAACTCTCCATGACTGGCTTCTCCATGAGCCCCTGGGGTGCCCAGCAGGCTAAAAAAAAAAGGGAAAGAAAGGGATGAACTGCATGCAGAATGGATAGTGCCGCATTAAACATTGCCCTGAACTGGAGAGCAGTTGTGTAATTACCATTTTGAGGGCAGAGGAGTTAGTTCAAAGAAGCAAAGTGTCCTAATCATTAGCGGGGCTTGACACGCACAAGAGGACCAAGGTTAAAGCAGGACTCAATCCTTAGCAGCTCCAGCTCCATATATGAGGAAAACTTGAAGTGATCGTTCAAGTATCACAAAGAAAAAGTCCACTCCTCTTCCCTCCAACACATTCTTGTCCAAAAGATGAATATGTTCTCCAAAGATGGATATCTAAAACTTTAGCTTCAGGGTCCTTCTAACCAGTGACTTTGTTTTTCTGCCGAGCACTTTGTTTTTCTTTAATCACAGAGCTTGAATTAGAAAAACTGGTCCACTCCCATCATGTTAGACTTCTCGTCCTCCAGCTCTTTCACTGTCTGTTTAGCTTACTTACATTACTGCCAGTCTGTGTTGGACCTCGGAAAGGTTCCGTGGTACTTCTACGAAGTCACTGAATCCATTGTGTTTTTCTTGCCTGTATTTGAAAGTATAAGCCGGGTAAGTAAAACCTCCACACACATCATCCTGCATCTGCCAACTAAATAAATATTAAATTAAATTAAGTTAAATTACTCCATTCCTAACCCATGCCCATCTCCAATTCTCATTCCAGCTCTCCAGTGCTCCACCTTCCCATAAAAGGCAACGATTTATACTGAATCACAGTCATTCACATATTAACCCTCTGAGGTCTTTACCTCATTTACCTTTTTAATAGTATGGTATTTGCATATAAATGATCCCCATGTGTTTCATATCAAAATGTTCAGAACAAACTCAGCTTTCCGTATAGTGAAGCCCAATTTTTTTCTAGAGCAATATGTAAAAAGATAATCTATAATATATCCAAGACCTTCCACTTCTGGGATTGCTCCGTTGCTGCCGGAAATTCCGCCGGATTTCACTCTTTTCGGCCGGATGTCCGTCATCTTATGCTTTCTTTGTGTTGGAATTTTAAACTGCTGGATTTATGAGGACAATGGTTAACTGCTCCTCAGATCTCTGCAGGGTAAATCCAGACAGCTAGTTAGACTATCTGTCCAATCTGAGTTTTCTGTTGCACGTTTTTCTCCCATCCTGGAATGCTGTGTGGCAGCAAAACAGAAACCACACAAAGAGACCAACAACAAGGATATATGAAGGACACAAGATACTACTTGATCAAATATGATCAGAGTGTCATGACTGATGTGTTTCACCTGCTGGCACCAGGTTAAAAACGCATCACACAAGACCTAAACTCATTCCTTGTCACGTCTACTAATGCTGTTATAATCATAGTATAGCCTCATGCTGACCTCATATTTATTCCTGATATTATTAAAATTCAATTCCGACTCTGAGTCATGCATGTTAAGCCACATTATGTCCCATTAATTCTGTGCAGTCTTGAGTTATTCTATTATTCTAAATATATCAGTCTTCCTTTGTACTACAGTGTGGCTTCATGGTGAACCTCCCCTATTTATATTTATTATAGTCATTTCACCCTGACTATGTTTTGATTTTTTGACTGTCATAATTTAACTATGTCATGACACATTAAGGCTCCCATATATTTTTCCTTGATTGTTTTTGTCCACTCTACTTAACTGCATAATCTCTTTATGCCCTTCTGCTTTAATCATAGACACGCAAAGAGTTATGCCATAATCTTTTCAGATTTTGTGCCCATATTATGAAAAAAGAAAAATAACTTTTTCTGGGATTTGGGGTGTTATTTTGTGTCTCTGGTGCTTCCACACGCATACAAACTTGGAAAAAAGCAACATCCATGCTGTTTTGAGTAAGATACGGGTTTCTGAATGTGTCCTGCCTTCAGTCTCCGGGTGAGCTGTTCAAAATCTGCAGGGCTTTTTACGTCACTAGCCTAAACGAGGTGGCTAACCGTAGCATGCTAGCGCTAGCATGCTAGCTCATTCTGAATGGCAAAACACTGCTACAACACACACTAGTTCACCATAATCTACAAAAGAACATGTCCCTATTCTGCAGGTATTCCACGCAAAGTTGTAAGTGTACCCTCGTTTAGAAGAAGTCTCCCGGCTAATCCTGCCTTCTACTACTGAAGTTGTAGAAACAAACAGCTAGATGATGTGATCCTTACCTAGCTACTGAGCATGTGCGACTGCCAACAAAGATGTTACAGCAGTGAGAGGTCTCACTCTGTAGCTAAACCAGAGACCTGAACACAGGGTGAAAAGAGGAGCTGCAGCAATGTGCAGTACAACAAAAAAATATGGTGTTTTTTTGAAAATGTATTCTGGTACAACCTCAAAATACAATTATGATGTAACCTGATTATGAACCTGAAAATGAGCATAATATGGCCACTTTAAGATCTTGCTATTGCCTTAATTAAAGTGCCCATATTATGAAAAAAAGAAAAATAACTTTTTCTGGGATTTGGGGTGTTATTTTGTGTCTCTGGTGCTTCCACACGCATACAAACTTGGAAAAAAGCAACATCCATGCTGTTTTGAGTAAGATACGGGTTTCTGAATGTGTCCTGCCTTCAGTCTCCGGGTGAGCTGTTCAAAATCTGCAGGGCTTTTTACGTCACTAGCCTAAACGAGGTGGCTAACCGTAGCATGCTAGCGCTAGCATGCTAGCTCATTCTGAATGGCAAAACACTGCTACAACACACACTAGTTCACCATAATCTACAAAAGAACATGTCCCTATTCTGCAGGTATTCCACGCAAAGTTGTAAGTGTACCCTCGTTTAGAAGAAGTCTCCCGGCTAATCCTGCCTTCTACTACTGAAGTTGTAGAAACAAACAGCTAGATGATGTGATCCTTACCTAGCTACTGAGCATGTGCGACTGCCAACAAAGATGTTACAGCAGTGAGAGGTCTCACTCTGTAGCTAAACCAGAGACCTGAACACAGGGTGAAAAGAGGAGCTGCAGCAATGTGCAGTACAACAAAAATATGGTGTTTTTTGAAAATGTATTCTGGTACAACCTCAAAATACAATTATGATGTAACCTGATTATGAACCTGAAAATGAGCATAATATGGCCACTTTAAGATCTTGCTATTGCCTTAATTAAAGCTATTTAATATACATTACATACATAATATACACCAAGGACCTCCTTCGTTACCATGAACATAGGTACTATACTTCAATCTAGGGCTGGGCAATATATCGATATTATATCGATATTGTGATTTGAGACTAAATATCGTCTTAGATTTTGGATGTCGTAATTACGATTGTAATACGATAATCCAAAAGTAGGGCCTTGCTTACCCAACGTAATATCGTAATAGGGCTTAAGTGTTGTCTTTTCCTGGTTTTTAAAGGCTACATGACAGTAAAGTGATGTAATTTTCTGACTTTACGAGACTGTTCTAGCTTTCTATTATTTGCTTTTACCCACTTTTTCATTATGTCCACATTAGTGATGGCTATTTATCTTAAATCTAATTGTGAGAATATTTTGTTAAAGCACCATTTGTCAACCCTACAATATCGTCACAATGTCGATATCGAGGTATTTGTTTTACAATATCTTGATATTTGATTTTCTCCATATCGCCCAGCTCTACTTCAATCCTACTCAACAACAGCCGTTTTGAAGCCTTGAGTTTGGCGATACGGTCGTCACCGTCTTGGTTTTTTGCAACCGGATGTGACCATTTTTGACGAGGGGGTTGGAGCTGGGAAGGATGATACAGCCAAGCCAGCGTTGTTTATGGTTGCCATGGCGCTGCCCTAAGCTTAACGCTAAAGGGGGAAAGTAGCTGATTTTTAACCCATCTGAAGCAAGTCTCTTAACTTTGACGGAGTGAAAAACAAAGTGAGAGGGTCAAAGTTCAAGATTTAAAACATGGACAACACCGAAAACAAGGTCACTGCTGTTTTAATGTACACAGTGCCATGGATATGCATTGCTAAGCCTCTGTTATTTACAGTCTATGACTACAGATAGAATATAAAGTGCAAAGTGAAAGTAGACTGAATAAGTAGAATGAATGATAGCACATTTGCACCTCAAATTAAAATGCACTCACATGTACATAACATCATGTGCTGGTTGTAATATAATGTTTTCTAGGGTGGTGAGACACAAGCCGTTGTCACGTGACCCCACATTGATCAATTCAGGGTTAAATGCATGAGCACATATGTGATCTACCACATAGGATGTCAATAGTTACGATGAAGCAGATGCTCTTTACTCAGGATGATCTCACTTTCCAAAAAGACTGCAGGGTGATCTCACTTTCCAATAAGACTGCAGGGCCCCACAGAAGTCATACGTGATACGCATCTCCATAGTCAGTCAGTCAGTCAGAGTTTTGTGCTTCAAGGTCAGCCATTCCTCCCATACTGAAAACACACTACAACTATTATGTTTCATACGCAGAATTAAAAGCAAGCATTAAGCAAACACAGATGCTCAGACTCAACAACAATAAATCCTAATGGGATACCAGATTATGAAACTATTCAACCGCTGTTATTCAGCACTTACTTTATCGTGTCGATAATCTCTGAAGAGAGTCACGGAGAAGCAATGTATTCCAAAGAAATGTGAATTAGACAGCTGGCTGCTTTGATCTGTGTGCTTTCATGAAGTGAGACTTTGGCAGAGCCTAAAATTAGCAACACAACAGATTGGTCCTCCAGTTCTCCTGCACTAAATACATAAACAATGCACAGGCTTCAAGATGTACTGACATACATATGTGTGGATATGATTTTCTGTTTGATTTGCTTAAAAGTTTGAGGAATTTTAAAACAATAAAGCCTTTGAAAGTACTGTATAAAGAGAGTCAAGACAGAGTTGTGTCATTGAAGTTCCGGAGCACCCTTTCCTTTTAAGTTTTAATTTTACTAATCAGTGGCTGCATTGGAATATGTTTTGTGAAATGAGAAAATTTTCATAACATGAAAGAATTATGTGGAGGAGTTATGACTTGAATAGCTGTAGAGTGAAATAACTAATGAAAATATGAACCCCACTACACTGCTTGTGCACACTTTTACATTTCGTTTTCAGTGTTCTCACCTTTTCAGTTAGTGTTTTATGGCAATTTAATCACCCAGAAGAGAAAGTTGGACAGAGCTGAATACACAACATTTAAGATCAGTAGCAGCCACCACCTCTTCATGACACTCAAAAACAAGGTGCACAAAGTGATCATTCAAATTCCTCTCACTCCCTTTTCAAATTCCTCAGATGCAGAAACACCTGTTCATGGGCCTGAGGCTGTCCAACATTTAAAGTTTATGTGTGACGGTTGGGTTTAGGAAACGTGACACGCAGGACACGATCCCCGGTCTCCTGGGTGAAAGTCCTGTATTGTATTGTTTGACCCATCCACCACCCCAACCAACCTCCCTACGCGGATTTTCGGCCTTTCATACTACTCGCTACCGTGGTCGCTCCCCGGTTTGTTCTACACGCATGCTGAAAGTCGCTTTTTTCGTCGTATCTGACGCTGACAGCCACTGCTCAAACGTCCGTATTTTACGAGTTTGGAGTGAGAACGGGTTGGCCCAGGAATACTTGTTTCTGTCAAATGAGACAATAAATAAATATATTTGCACACACAACACATTTTGTATCTCAGGAATAAGATGAACTCTTTTTACAAATTAAACTGCATTAGAATATGAATAGTTGTGAGGACAAAACCTAAGAGAAAAATAAAAAATGAAAAAAAATAAAAGTCTAATTGTGGTAGAAGTAGTCCCACACATTTTAGCCCGTATCAAATCACACCTACAAAAAGCTTGTCACAAACAACATCAGCCTTGATGTGACTTCCCTTTCACCACTGGGAATATGGTCTTGCAGAAATATGTTACATTGTTAACAGATATAACCACAGTCAGTATGGAAATTGGGGTTAGGTTTATGATCACAATTCTCGCATCCTTAAACAATTAGCGGTATAAGTGGGAACCATTTCAGAAAGCTTTTAAAATGCATTTTTAGACATCAGCATACATTTGCATAACAATTTTAATCATCTAGTGTGTTATGTGTTTTCAGTATAGCAAAAATATAAAACAAAAGGGCATTGGCTGTGTTGATACTTTCGAAATAAAACCCCAAGAAGAGCCTCTCAGTTTAAAAGCGGTCACCATGTTAATGCTATTATGTCAATAATTCTTTATACAATGGGATAAATGACTATGTGTAATGTGAAATGTGTCGGTTACACTGACTAATTCATAGAGAATCATCAACAGACATTTTTGGTGGGTTTTCAGCAAATTTTTTGTTTTTCATCTGTTTTCATCTAAAAAGCTCAGATAAACCCACTGTACTCTCCCTGCCCAACAACAAACTGCAGATATTATCTGATGATTATCTCTCAGTATGCTAGATGGCAGTCTCATAATGGATCAAAAAATTACACATGCCTTTTCAACCCGTTCTCACTCCAAACTCGTAAAATACGGACGTTTGGATAGTGGCTGTCAGTGTCTGAAGCGACGAAAAAGGGGTCCTTCAGCGTGTTTGTATAACGTACCGGGGAGAGCAGGCAGTTACACGGGGTTTAGCGAGTAGTATGTAAGGCCGAAATTCCACATAAGGAGGTTGGTTGGGGTAGGGGGTGGGTCAAACACAGGACTTTCACCCAGGAGACCAGGGTTCGCATCCCGCTTGTCACGTTTCCTATAGTCGCTTTCTTTTTTAACCATCCCATTAGTCCCACGTGTCACAGAAGCGTAAGCCCACCTACGACCTTTTCCTTAACATAACTGCGTCAAAAGGGACGCCAATAGTTCCGACCAAGCACGTTTAGTTAAAGCGCGTTATGACACTAAAGGAGACTTTTAGCGTCACTAACAACGACAAAGGCACCTGACCAAGCGTCCGTATTTTACGAGATGGGAGTGAGAACCTGTTGGCCTTTTAGCACATCCATCAATTTCCATCATTAAAGCAGGAAACAAATGCATTCTACTGTGGAATGTATTTTGTGATCCAATTGAACAAAAAAAAAATAATTCATTTGGTCATTGTTTAAAGACTATTAAAGACATATCATTGTGAATCCCACTTTGTTTCTGATTAGCTGGCAGATGTACGTTAAAATTATATAACAGACCACCCCAAAGAATAACCTGGTCAACAGTTTAATACATAGATGTCTTAAGAGAACTGGACGTTCCAAGATGGCGCTCGATTTATGCTGATAAAATTTGCTCGGTTTGCGCATACCATAAAAGTTTTTTTTGTTTGTTTTTATAAATCCTGGGACGTTTGACTTTTTGAGCCCCTAGATTATGGACATTAGTCTTTGCAGCTGTTCCTTTTGTGATGGTTATGTCAGGGGGGAAAGTATTTTTCGCCCAGTGTGCGTCACTTGACCTACAATTCTGACAAAAATTGACAAAAGCCCAGCATGGTTCCTAGGGGCTTAAGTAAAACCACCGCTCTAAAGTGGTGCACAGATCTATAAACCTTCCAGGTTATCATAACGTCCATTTTATGATACAAAAATACACTCCAAAGTGTCTCGACACTGTAAACAACAGATGTAAAAAAGGAAACACATCCACCTTATTTCGGTATATTCAATCTTGTTTGTTTACTGTTTGATCATCACATCTAATGTTCATTGTACTGCTTTTATACAAGGTTTTAAATTTGAACCAAATGAATCACTTCCTATGTAGTTTTTGTTGAGTAATTGATTAGGATTAACAACACACTCATTCCTCCTTATAATTATCAGTAGTTACACTGATTACTCCATTCAGTTAGTTTAGATTTAGTGAGAGCTTGGAGCAATGAACCAACAATAATCTAGACTCTTTGTCGTGTTTTAAAGGGGAACTATGCAGGTTTTATTTAGCTTAATTTACCTTAACTAAACAGCTTTAGAGTCATTGGAATGGTTATATGACTTTTTTCGGGTTGAATGGTGGTCGTCTCGCTCCCCCCCTAGCGCCTGTGAGTGGAAAAACCACCCTTGCCACTTTGGGCCAGCGGGCTGCTGGCCTCATCATCAGGAAGTATCGCGTGATATCAGGTCTCGCGATGCAACGAGTTGCTTTACGGCACTGCACACATACGCCCATTCAGGAACAGGCTAGCTATAAGAACAAGGTAGCCATGGAGTTTTTCACACCATCGTCATGGCTGAGCCGGCAAAAAAGAAGCAGAAAGCTAGGAAAGCATTGTCAGAGGAACAGAGAAAGAGGAAACGGCAAACTGACCGAGCGAGGAGTCAGACACAAGTAAACATCAGACCTGCGTTTTCAGAATGGCGAGAACAGAGACAAACAGAAGCCTGCAAATCCGTTGCTGACTTGGCGTTCTTGCTGTTGCACTTGTAAGTATGTTTGGGATAAACTGTTTAATCTTTGTATTTCTTGTTATTGTGACCTCAGGATGTTTGCTATTGTCTGTAAAGGTTTTTTATTATGATCGCTGTCTGTTATGGGCTTACTAGCTGTCGACCTCAGTGGACATGGCTCCGTGCGTTCGCCGGCTTCTTTGAAAACAAATGCACATGACCAGAGGGAGAAGATGGGAGGGGGGAGTCACCAACGAGTTTTTACAACAGTGTTGCCAAATATCTATTCCGAAGCAGTAGGGGGAGCTCTATAGAGAAATGTGAGAGCAAAAAGCGAGAAAACAGCAAAGAAATTGCCAAAACTGCATAGCGCCCCTTTGAGTGCCACAGCCATCTTCCGATCTGGACACCCTTTAGAGTTTGGACTACTCCGACAGATTGACTCAAAACAGACAAATACCCTTTGCTAGTTCAGAGACATTTTAGTCTTTCTAGTGGCATATCTTTCCTGATTTGTTCTCTCGTGTCCCTGTTCTAGTTTCCACTTTGACCTCCCTCCTCTGTTTTATTCACATTTCCTTCCTCGGCTTGTTTCTAATGCTGTCTTTTTTTTCCTTGGTTGAAATAACGTTTCCGAAAAGGTAAACAAGAGTCAGAGTGTGTAATTGAAAAACGGCGCTGCAACAATTCCATGTTAAGGCCGCAGAAAAGAATGAACTAGACCAGAGAACTGCACACGGTGGTTTTTTGAACATTATACTTTTCTGCTCAGCAGTTTTGCAGTAGTAGCTAAGATAATTAGGCTTCTTTAATTAGGCAGTTAATTAGCAGGCATCTATTGCTCTTATCAAGATCTACCTCTATGAGGGTGGCAGTAGAGCATATTTATTTTCATTTTTATTAGAGGCAAAAAGGATCAAAGCAAAGATACAAGATTGTATATATCCAAAAATGTGTATGAGGAATTTCTGTATCATTTTATGTACTTGCTGACTGTGTGGGAAGATGTATCACAGCTTGTGCTTGCCATGTTGGACCTGTGCATTTGGAAACAAGCAGGGAACAGTGGGAGCATCACAGGCAGCTATCTGAGGAGCAGAGAGAACTGAGGGAACAGACAGAAAGCATGCTGGGGAAAATTAGGACAGGGTTGTTTTTTTTTCATTATGGTTTTTGAATGACACTTTACGTCAAATCCTGTAGGATTAAAGGAGAAGGTAGTGAGTGTTCATATCAGAGACTAGGCATTAACAAACGGCTGCATTTTCAAGCTTTTTGGTCTAAACGACATACCCAAATTAAAAGTGGTAGAGCTCCCATATACTTTGACACTCAGGGATGTGCCTGGTATCATTGGAAAGGAAACACTCAAGTTTTTGTTACAAGGGTCAGGGTGATTCTAGGCCTTACTGACACAGAGTTGCAGAGGCTAGAATGGAGGGTTTCTATTTCCGTCCAAGTCATACATCTGTAAAATTAAAATACACTGCTGTAAACAGATCTAGTGAGATACAGACAACAATGTCATAGCCACATGTCTCACCTTACTATAGAAAAAATCCAGAAGCCAAAAGACTCAAAAATGGATTTTATATGAATCTTTTTCTACATATATGTCTGTGCGTTTTTCTGATTTCAATTTAAAAAGTGCAAAGAAAAAAGCCAATAAAGTACAAAATAAAACACTTCTCAAATACACAAACACAACCACATCAATCATACACATACTTGAAAAACAGTTTAGCGATTTTACGTTGTGATTCGGCCAGAAACGTCAAGATTGTGAGGTGAACAGCTCGTTTTTTGGATATAATGGCTTAGATATTCCATTTCCTTGGACTCTTGGGGATTTAAGAAAAAAAAGTTTTGGGCAAAAAATCCCTGCAGTGGCTAAAGGGACAAGGAAAAAGGTATGGATGCACTACACACCTGCTGCGCTGTTTCCGCTGTTTTATTTTCTTTAACTTTGTAGCACTTTGTAGTTGTATAACTGCTATAAATCATCTTATGCTTTGTGTGTGGGCTTAATGGAATCCTGAGAGTCTAAGCTTTCAATTGGTGTGTTGCATGGTTGTATATTTTGAAGATTTAATGCTTTAAAGTTATAAAAACGTTTATGAATGGCGGTTACAGCGACGCCACAGCCACAAGGTACCGTAGACGGTACAGTGACCGTTGACACCTTCTTCTCAAAGTAGGTCACAAAATCCTCAGGGAAAAGTGAGAGATGCTGGTGGAAGGTGCTAAGGAGAGAAATATAAACACATCAATATTTTCTTGTGTTTCAAAGCAGGAGATTAGATTTGAGAACGGCAGGTTTATTGAACGACTCAACCTAAACCACATCCTACCAGGCGATTTGTTCATTTTAAACAGGGGGACGACACCCCCCCCCCCAAAATACTGATATGAGACATTCTGGTTTTGAACTGCATGTGGGAACTGGATGTACATTGCTGACATTTGATGTATGACTGATTTTCCAATTAGTCAAATACTTCTATTGTAACACCTGTAACATTCCCATCAGCCTCAACGGTTTTATGTTTATTACTATGCAAATGCCAAAATGCCAAACTAAGATGGTGAACATAGCCAATGTTGTATAGCACCTGCTAAATATCAGCAGGTTAACATTGTCATTGTGAGTACGTTAGCAAGCTGATGTTAGCATGTAGCACATGCAGCGTCACAGAGCCGCTAGCATGACTGTAGACTTTAAGGGCCGTTTCACACTGCCTGCGTGGCGTGAGCTTGGCGTTTCTGTTGCGTGTCAGCGGCGTGGCGGCTGCATGGATTTTTCTATGTCTTTTCACACCAGAAACGTGTCTGACGCGGAGCGGCTGCTGCTAGCCTTGTCTGTACACATGTATGTTTCCTATTGATAAACTGCACTCAAGCAGTAGTATACTTCATGTTAAACATAAATATAGACTGATTTGATTACAGCAAAGACAACGTCGGCAGTATTGACGTCAAAATAGACTACAGAATATTTCATAATAAAATATAAATAATAAAAATAAAATTACATTTATATCTGCATTAATGTGAAAACTTAGAGACTTTTAAACATCAAAATCATCATTTATTAATATGTATTTGTGTCAAAACAACATATAAACATCTATTCCTATTCTATTTTGCCTGGAAACGCTTGTTTAAATATATTAACAATTTAATTAATGAATTAATTTTAGCACCACAGGATCTTGTTTAGTGTAAACTGTGGTTTCCTTCTTGTGGCATTACATTTAAGTTGTTGGTTTGTGAGGACCTACAACCCAGGTGAAAAAAGAGAATCCATAAAACGATGCAATTCAAACTGGCTTAATCATTGATTAGCACACACACACACACACACACACACACACACACACACACACACACACACACACACACACACAGTGTTTCAAAATCAATCATTCCTTGAACTGCAATGATTTTCCTCAGAAGAAGAAACTGTGCGAGAAGAAGTGGTTCCCACGCCTCGGCCTTTCAAATCATTAATCCTTGTCTTACAGTTCTACATTGTGGGAGTGCGTGTGGGCTACTGTGCGAATGTGCATACTGTATGTACGCATTTGTGTGTAGGAAGCAGAATACTAGCTAACAGAATGCTAACCTAGATTATGTTTACTCAATCAAGTGATGAGGAGGCTTTCACCATTGATGGCTGTTGTATTTAATTTAGGTATACTTAATTCCAGGCTTCCATCGAGCCTTGAAGTGTATAAATAAATGAAAATTAGCTCTTCCTATGACGATCTCTTAGAGATGCAATTGCCATGGTGCTTTTAGAAAACACTTCAAAATAGACAAATTTAACATGGATTTTTGTATTACTGCCACTCTATATTTGTATTACTGTTTTTGCAACCACTTTGTGTATAATTGAAACATTTCTGATGCCTATGCCCCCCAGGCAGTGTGACAGACACACTGCTTCCCCGTCTTCTTCTAGTGATTTGAAATGAAAGGTTTGAAAGCATTCCTGAATTTGTCCAGGACCAGAAAATAAAGAGAAATGAATGGCTGATACCCCATGAATAATATAAAATTAGTGCAAATTCCTTCCTTGCAAAATAGAGACTACGTATATCTTTAAATCTTTAAATTGCGTGTAAAGATAGGTGCTGGTAAAAAGGAAAGCTGAAAGAAAGTGTCTCCAGGGTCTGGTTAGCTACGGGTCAGACATTTCTAAATTCTGCATGGGTCTGGGTCCCAACAAATAGAAGTCAGGACCGGATTGGTTCTGGTAGTACATTTCCTGGTCTTTTTGTATATAGGCTCAAATTTATGGACCCGTGAAGACCTCTAGTTGCATAGCATCTGTTGTATCAGAACTGGATATTTCTTCATTGAAAGAAGAACAAAGAATGGCACTGAAGGCTTTTCTTGATGGGACACATGTTTTCACTCTTCTCCTGACTGGCTTTGGCAGAGATTGACAGACAGATGGTTCATCCAATCACCTGACAAGGATTCTTTTGAAGAAGCCTGCCCTTTTTGACCAATGACTTCTCAGATGGTTCTGTGTAACAAACCATCTGGCGTGTTAGGTCAGTGTTGCCCCCAAAGATGAATAAATAAAAGCACTATGCACATTAATATTTTATAGTCTGGCTGTGAGAGTTACTTTGTAATCTACGACAAACAAAGTATGGAGGTGAGTAGTGCTAGTAGTACATCAAGTCTACTGCCCTGAATGAGCAAATGTAAGAGGAATCACTGGACTGAGACAAGCTGTTAACAGAAGCAGCGGAGCAGATTTGGGTTTTATTATTTTTAAGACGTACAAGAAGTATATCTGCTTACTTGAGCAGATATTCCTGAGCTGGAAGTGTGGCTCAATTGCAGTGGATCTTTGAAAAAAGTGAGTGAGTTGTTTCACCCAATGTAAAGTGAAAGGCCACTTTAGGCTAATGATGGCCACTGATAAAACAAATCAAAGGAAGTACATTCCCATGATAATTGCCTGATATCGGGCACATGTTGTCCCTCACCTTCCTCTCTCTGTGTGTAGGCGTTCTCAAACTCTGTTTGCTTCGGGAAACAACAACACACTTTGAGTTAGCATGCTGCATGCTGAAAATGGCAAGTTTTAAAGAAAATTTGGATCGTGCAACAAGGCAGGCCTGCTTGGTTCTTTCGGGGAATGATTGTGAAGATTTACAAGGAATATGTTCACGGCATTTACTATCTAACTGGGACACTTTTGAACCGATTGGTGGGATTGCTGTGGACAAAGTACACATGGCGATACACTGGTAAGAGCTAATTACATTTAACCATGTATCCAGCTGATTTAAATAGCTCACGTTACTGTATCGTGTGAACAGTTCCTTCATTTAACATTTTACGTGACGTTTTGCAGGGTGCAAAGGTTCCCATCTTATTGAGTTCCTTCCCGAGACTATTTTGCAGAGCTACCGTCTCTGCGTCCGAAGCTAGCATGGCTGTAGACTTTAAGTGTTTTTTATGTGTATTTTCTTATAACAAAGCTTTTTACTTCTTTTTTTTTTAAATACAACTTTCCTCAGCACCACAGGATCTTGGTTAATGTAAACTGTGGTTTCCCTCTTGTGGCATTATACATAACTTTTTGGTTTGTGAGGACCTACAATCGCTACAGCCTCAAGCTGCAGTAAAGGACTCTGTAGTGCCTGCCAGAGGGCAAGAGCTCATACTCTGGTAAGCTTCCTGTGTCTGTCAGCAAATCTTCCCTTTGTCATGTAAAGGAGATTGGATTTCCATGCATGCATTCTGTCCTTTTAGTATTCCGCTTATGCCAAGGTTGAGCAGCTGAGATCTAATTTTCATACAGTCACACCCCTGGCAATGCCAATTAAGCCTAGGATTGGTGGGATGGAGAGTGAGGGGGCACGAGGCAACTTGAGCCTCTCCATAATTAATGGCCTGATTAATAATAAATCCCTTGTCTAATTATGAAATGCTCAAAACTAATGAGATGTCTGCCACCCTTTTTATAATGAGTGTATTACCAGTTCCACAAACTCTGTGTCTGCCACACAAACGATTACATCTGCATATGTCATGTTCCTTGAAGGCTAAACCACACAACACATGAATATGAAACTTTTTGTTTTGAACAAGCTGTTCCTGCTGCTAACAGGTGTTCAGGGAGAGAAACAATGACACTGTTCCTGTATTTGTTTCTCTGAGAGAATGCACTTGTCGTTTATAACTCAAACTACAATGTTTTTCCTAACTTTACTACCTAGTTTAGTGAAGCTTCATAGTATGGCACGTAAAAGTGATGTCAAGGGGTCCTAATAGCGTCTGTGTGTGACGAGTTGTAAATGAGGACGGAGTGTAAAATGACATGCGGAAAACTTCAAATGCGACACGTGAAACCTGGTGTGCCATTTACATGCTTTCCCATGAGAAGTTCATTAATCAGCAGCTGAATATAGTCCCCAACAAATTTACTATTTACTCCTGTTTGAGTATGGTTTGCTAAAAACTATGGCACCCAGTTGCTTTGGAAAAGTACTGAGCCACCATTAAAAAAAAAAAAAACACGTATATACTGTATATTTGTGACTCATTTTAGAAGGATTTACATCTTCAGTAAGAATGAATGGGTTTGGAAGTTGGAAAGTATTGGACTAACACCAGAGCCCTGTTCCATAAAGCAAGTTTACCAAATAAGCCAGGATTATGTTGGTTAGTCTGACTCTTAGACAAATCTTCAGTTGATTCAGTTCCATAAAGCAAATTCAACAGAGATAAAACTTATGCTGGGAGACTAACCTGGTCCGGGGCAGGCTAACTGTCAAGCTAAGCTTAAGCTTGGCAGTTGGGAAAGACCTGATGATTTTACAACCTAAATGGAACTGTCCTTGCAGTATGCAACATCTGTGGACTCATGTGTGATAAATTAAATAATTCTCATCATAATCATCTTACAGTGTCATCCTCACTGTCATCATCACTGTCGACCCATTTTAATGTAGCTATCAGTTAATTCATATAGAAATAGAACGCTGTGCTCTCTCATTTAAGTTTAGAGCGTCAGATGGATGTACGAACACACCCTCATAGTGTTAAAAATTGTTGGTTTCTGCAAGAAGTAGCTGTTGTAAGAGTTACAATGTTGCTTTATGATATTCGATTTCCAATACTTCGGCAAACCTGAATGTTTCTCAAACGCTGTAGCTGTCCCTTCAATGGTCCTTGCTTAAATTCCTTATAAGATGTATGAATTCTTCATGTTTTTTTAATACTTAGCGCTGCCCGGTGGCCGGGAACATCTCTTCAGAACAGCTTTCACGGTGTATTGATTTGATCCATGTACGACCTCTCTGCTAGCCTAGAAATCTAGACGCACCCTAGCAGCAGCAAATGTAATTTGCAGCCAGGGTCAGTCTAGCAACTCTCTGTTGGCTTGCGAGCTGGAAAAACCAAATTCTGGTCAGGCCAATCACATCGTGTATAGAGTCGGTGGGTGGGCTTAACATTAGGACGGCAGAGTTGCGACGGTTCCGAGTGAATTCCCTGCTACTAGATGGCTGCTGCTGCTGGCGAACAGCGGACTTTCGAATCGACTCTGGAAGACTTGGATTTAAACACTTAAGTCATACTTAGAAAAAGGAAGATGTGTTCGGAGTTTTGCCGACTGCATATGGCAAAAGTTTAATCTATCAACTAGCGTTGCTCTGGTTGGTTATGCGTGCAGAGAGAATTTGAAAGACAACCATTTATCCCGCCCCTTAGATTGAGCCCTGCTAATGGTGAGTTCCCAGACCCAACATCTTGATGTCAGTCTGGCTTGTCAGGCTACCTCTCTGCTGCTTAAGAACAGCATGCACACTTAATTAGTTAGTCTGACTGCGAGAGCTTGAATTGACCTCTATGGAACCGCTTTAGCCCTGACTGATTTGTTAGGTTCATTCAAGTCAGGTGTTGGACTTTAATGCCAGCTTTTCTTAACTTGCTTTATGGAATGGGGCCCTGCTTTATCATTACATATATCATTCAGTCCAAAGCATGTTAGCAATTCCAAGACAGCTAGGCAAAGTTTAAAAAAAAAAACAAGGCCAGTGTAAATACAGGCAGAAAAAATGCACACACTTGACACATTTACAACAGAGACCATCTGACAAGTCACTGCAGTCACCATAAACAGACAGGTATATGTAGTGTGAGACTAATTGGGTAATGAGGAGCAGGTGTGTAGGGAGGATCAGGGTCAGGTGACAAGCAAAGGAGGGAAACTCTATGAGGGCAACTGGTGGACAGGTGTGGAATCACAAGATCTGCAAAGTGAAGGATCCAAGGGGAGGATGTGAGGCTGAAGAAGGAAGGAAAGCAGTGCAAGTGTTTCCACACCACTGGGTTTCAACCTAGTAAAAATCAATTTAGTCATTTACTAAATTGAGCTTAAGGTGAGATTGTTTTCTTAACTTCTGTTTCCAAGATCAAGAATGAACTTAATCAATCCATCAATCAATTAAAAAAGAATATACCTATTCTAATGCACACATTACATATACTACTATAACAGTAGATAAGTAGATTAGACAGCTGGAATTCAACCAGCAGCATTAGTATTAGGTTGGCATGCAATAGATGATCCGATGACCTCATACAACATTGAATGAACACATAACACGTGATTTTTCATTCACAAGTCAGATACACACTGACCATGCCGATAGGCTACATGAAGCCTGCAGCTTATTTGACTTAATAATTCTTGTTGACAGTCAAATATGTACTATTCAGCCTAACTAACACCATACTGTAAGTGATGAGGCTAAATTTGGTTAATCACCAAGCCAGCCTGCCACCGCTATGCTACATCTTCTTGGTAATCCAACAGACTGTGCGGCTTGCTTCCAAAGGAGTTTTCCTGTTATGACACATTTTGGGTGAAATCCTTTGTTAAAGAAGACTTTTAAGTGTGTGATGTGTTATTTAATTCTGCATGGTTGTACAGTAACACCATTTTATTTTTTCCCATCACTGATAATATGCTTGGGAACAGGCACCAGTGTGTGTGTGTGTGTGTGTGTGTGTGTGAGAGTGAGTGTGAGTGAGTGAGTGAGTGAGTGAGAAAACTCACATCAAACACCACAGGGGGCATCCAGGATACAATTTCACACTTTACATTTGCATTTTACACCTAAGAGATGCTCCAATGGGCTTGCCTATTGGTATTTATAATCAAACTTTCATAAGCTGCAGTTGATTGGCTGCAGGTTATACAAATATTTATGCACTTATTTATTTATCATCATATTATCATCAGGTAATGTTTTTTTTTCATCTGTGATACATGTATATGTATATAGACACACAAGTCAAAGATTATAGCTTAGAAGTCTGTATCTTTTAGGTTTAGGTTTCTTTACTTGTACCCATAGGTAGATTTTCTTTTGCAGCAAGAAAATGACATCCATTATGACACACTACTACTATAACTATGAAAACATACTAAAAACAGTAATCTAACTGTTGCAGAAGACTGGGAATCGTGTCAAAATATTTATTAAAGTGCAAACATAAGAAAAACTAAACCATCAATATACCGTAATACAACATTTCACACAAAACAAAACAATTGACACAGCGCTGCAGTTTTAGGCCAGCCAGCAACCAAACCACGAGCAAAATCCAAGTAAAACATGAGTTGGAAATTTCCATTCCATTTGTTCATATATGAATGTTTTCTCTCTGTGGGGTTTGCATTTTTACACAACTCTGACATATAGTCTGAAAAAAATTAGCTGAAGCCTAATTCCACGAGTCACACATTTTCCCTGATTTCCCTCTTTTCGTGCTGTGATGATATTGTTTTTACTGCACTATTAACCCAGCAAACACTTACTATACTGTTAGCTCAGGAATGTTTTAAAGCCTTACCTAATGACATATTTTGCATCTCAGAAATCTTGGAACACATTTTAAAAATGATTTAGATTATCATTATCAGGAACATCATGGCAACACATAATAGATCTACTGCCAATATTTCTTGGCGAGGCGTTACAATACATGTCAGATCTCAGGTGTATTCGGTTACCATGCCACAATTTTCCCAGGTGTCACAGTTTATTGAATCAAACATTTCCTCCTGCCCCACCCAATTGCTTCACTGATAATCCCATCATGATCTGCTTCAGTGATTTGCCGTTACTTATAGCAAACGAATGGGAGGCAGTGTCTCCATCTAGCTCACCGCATCTGGCACATCCTTACATTAAGACTGTTTATGATTAGTTTAGACTATGTCGTTTGTAAGAGGTGCAGTTCAGATAACAGGATACTGCATTTTGTGTACAAAGGCGCCATTAGTTTCAATAGCAGGTGAGTGATTTGGTCAATTTAGCAGAGACCTAGAATGAAAAAAAGCCTGGCGGTGCTTGTTGTTTGTGTGTGTGTGTGTGTGTGTGTGTGTGCGTGTGTGTGCGTGTGTGTGTGTGATGGACAGCAGACAATAGCAATCAGGGCAAGCAGTGGAAGTGTAGCAGATGTTTCTCTGCTACAGCTGATAATGCATTATATCCATTGGAGATATTACTTTGTTACAGGTATGCAATGCTGCACTGTAACACCTCACAGCACTATTAAAAAATAACGTAACCACACTCATCTTCATCTTTAAAGCTACTATGCAGATCAATTTAGTTTATGGTGCAGGTTTTAAAAGACCAAAGACATACTGTGTACTTAAGTTGTACATGGAGAAAGACATTATGTCAACATTTTAAATTGATATTGTTTGCTGAACAAGATGACATGGCAATATAACTTGGTTCCATTTGTAAATTGATGTGCTTTACCTGTAGTACACAGAGGTATTTGCAGGGCACAGGAGGAAGTAAATTCTATCCTGCTGCAGTACACAAAAGCCGACCTGAGTAGGTCACATCCCAAGTATTGGCTGTTAAGCGAAAAAGCAACACAACCATGATATCGTGCAGCCACACAGCAGCAGATTGCAGACCAGCTAGTCTCGCATTGGCAGAGGCTTTAAAATATTCCACCCAGTCCATGCAGTGGGAGTGTATATTATTGGGAGCAAATAGTGAAAGTTCTGCCGAAGCAGAACAGTGAGCTGCAGTCAACTGTGTTGTTCATTAGTCAGTTTATCAAATTACTTTGTAGAGCTTGTACTTGGTGTTCATATTCACGGTCAAACACTGATAAGTCTGTAATTACAGTTTTCTTTAAGTTTGTTGAAGCAAGAGAACACAATTATCCACATAACCACAACTGGTATTAGACTACAACAAACGGAATAATAATATTGTGCTCTAGTGATAATTAATGTTGCCATGTTTACATGCACGAATACTTGCACTACCATCAAACTCTCAGTGAAGCAATAATCTGTTTGAGTCTTTTACACAGGTGCACAACAACACTGGTAATTATCCTGTTTACATGACTGTGACACACACACCAGTACCCTCTCCTCTACTTTGTTGCACAGTGTGAGAACAAATATATATATATATCAGGCAGGAATGAGTATTGCTGTGGCTCAGGAAATGTTGCTTCACTAGTCTATATCCACAACTTCCACTTCCGGGGTTGCTCTGTTGCCCCTGGAAATTCCGCCGTATGTCCTTCTTTTCGGCCACATGTCCGTTACCTTACGCTTTCTTTGTGTTGTAATTTTAAACTCCGGTGGATTTATGAGGACTATGGCTCAGATCTCTGCAGGGTAAATCCAGACAGCTAGCTAGACTATCTGTCCCAACTGAGTTTTCTGTTGCACGACTAAAACAACTTTTGAACGTACACATTCCACCAAAACAAAATCCTTCCCGAGGCTATTTTGCAGCAGCACAGGGGCTCCGTGCAGCGCTCAGCGCTGCCCATGACGTTTGTGATTGGTTTAAAGAAATGCCAATAAACCAGAGCACGTTTCTCTCCCATCCCGGAATGTTGTGTGGACTAGCCAGACCTTCCTCTGCAGCACTGTGCAGGAAGGTCTGGCAATGCGAGACTATTACTTTACTGATGGGAAGCTGCAGTAAGTTTTGCACTGAGCCCGGTCAGTGATAGAGCCGAGTGTGTTCTTAACTCCAACCATAGATTTAGGTGCCTCCCCCCAGTGCCTCCCCCCAGTATCTGACCAGTACCAACCTTTCTGCAGGACATTGGTAAGCCATTGCCATGATTTAGCATCTAAAAGGGTGCTATTGGAAGATTGAATTATGGTCAATAACAGTCAGGGCTATAGACAAGGTTTTAGAAATACCAAAGTCCAAAAACTGAGCTTGCTAGGGGTGTATTGGGGCATGCCATGGGCAATAAACATTTTTATTTGAATTATAGAAATGTGTCTCAAACAGCACATAAACGTAAGCAAAATGTGTGTTATATAATAATACACTATAATTATGCTAGGTGTTCTTATTGTAGAGGCCATGTGCAATGTAATAATACATGGTAAAATGCTATGTACAGTATTGTACCAGATTTATTTTAAAGCTAATTTTCATTTGCAGTCCCTTGGCAAGTCACAATTAAAACATACATTTAATGACAAAACAGCACTTAACAAATAGGACAAGACAAATAAAAAATAATGTACAAACGTGTCACACATACATCAGCCAGAGCTATATATCTTGGACAAATAAAAAGCAGGGATGAACTGTTGGTTTGTGACACAAACGCCATCCTCTGGCATGACAGTTAAGCATTTTACTCACCCCTCCACCACCCCAACCTCCATGCCCTGAATTTCCGCCCCACTGCATAAAGGCACTTCCTGCATCGGCATTAAATGCTGGCATTGGACATACAGTGTGTGCTGCTGAATCATCCAAAACAAACATAATTCCTAGGGATACTGGGCTGATCTAATAGAGAGCATATGGTTCCATTTGAGATGCGCTCTGCCATTCGCTGTGTTTGACTGTTGTTCATGCTTTAATGCTCACTTCACTGTATCCACCGGCGTCCTCTTCTCTGTTTCCAGTTTACTTCCATGGACAAATCCCCAGGATTTTCTATATGGTCAGTTGTGTTCTCATCTAGATGCTGGTCAGGTATTTGTGATATATTCTGTAACAAAATGTATGGAGTAATGATTAGTGTAAGTGGATTCTGTTATTTTATGTTTTTCTGCCTTTTTATTACCACGAGTTTACATACCATCTTTGCTGATTGGGTATCACCTGTGACACAGCCACTAAACGAGAGACACACCCACCAAACGAGAGAAAACATATCTCAAGAGACACACCCAACAAATGCGAGAAAAGTATAGTAGAAAGAGAATAGTATCTCAAAGCTGTTGTATACCGTTCCTGAGGAAACATGTTCAACACGAAAACTGTAGCAAAACAATGTACACCATTTTGAGATTAAATGTGCCCCAGCACGTGCCCCTCAAAGCAATTACCACCTTAAGCCCCACAGCTCCAGCAGATCAGACTGTGGTTGTACTGGACAGCTTTCAGGCGTGAATGTGTGTAACTGTGTGAATGTGATCAGGGCGTTCCTGCTAAAGAGAGGCTTCCTCTCAGTGAAACTTCCCTGAATAAATGAAGGTTAAAAAAAAGTACACAAGAGAAGCATGTTATAACAGCTATCCTATAATATAATAGCGCAAAGCAGAATTCCAGACAGTGATGTAAAATGGCACTTATGTAAACAGCTTAATCCTGTTTCTTCATGAACAGATAAAGGGCAATAATTATGTGGTTGCATGCGCACAACAGTTTGTACTTAACAAGAGACTGAGTGCACGTATTCAGTGTTTATTTACATTATTAACATTGACACAGGCCTCATTTCATTCTGCAGTTATCAGCCTTAATCTTTATAATGTAGTGCATGTACGTACACTTTGTCAGCAGAAAATTACCCTAATACTGCCAGACACATCTTCCATCTTTTACATGTGATTCGTCTCAAGCTGTACTTCCTGTAACATCTGTTCGCTTCCTCATTACGGGAGTTAGGAGTGGATGTCAACATATGTCTACTCTGCTTTGAGTGCTACTAAAAGTGATGCAGTTACTCCGTAGACCAGAAGTAACTGTGTTACACAGTGATGTTGGGAATTTGGAAGTTACAGATTCAATTATCAGCAATCATCAGATGACGACAAGATCAGGTGGGTAGCAAAGCCACATAATATCCAAGATGGCGTAAGAGAAACCGTGAGAGTTGTGGCAATGGCTGCGGGTGGCGCTGAGATAGCGGGGAAAACCGTGAGACTTCAGCATGTGTTACAGACAAAGGGGACACACCATGGCGGTTGTGGTGCCATAAATGGTGCCATTTCATTTCTCTGACGCTCCATTGTTCCAACCTCTCAATAACCCGAAAAATTCCCTTTGGTCCTACAGCTCACTAGTCCCTTTGTTTCGAAAAAAAAATAAACCCTCTGCTCCGACATCCCATTGTTCTGACCATATAGGCTTCTGTGGCTCACCTCCCATAATCTAAAATCTAAATAAAAAATAACAAGCAAAATTACTTTTCTCTAGCTTATTAACACATTTAAATGTTTAGCCTATCTTTGAAAAACTTAAATAAAAATGTAGGCTAAGTCCAAAGTCCAACAGGGTAAAGTTAGTTTTGGGTTGGATATGTATATTTCCATAAGCCTGCAATGATAATGAATAGGAATGGAGCATATCCCTGCAATAACCAATATGAAACTAACTTGATCAGTAAGAAGACACCTCATCTTGGCAGTTTCAAACAGGAAACTTCGGGATTCCCGACATGTTAAACAAGGCAAAAATCCTAAAGAAATATTGTAATAATTGTCCCTAACCATAACCCTAACCCTAACAATAACACTATATGGTCGGAACAATGGGATGTCGGAGCAGAGAGTTTATTTTTTTTCGAAACAAAGGGACGTCGGACTAGTGGGCTGTACGACCAAAGGGAATTTTTGGGTTATTGAGAGGTCGGAACAATGGAGCGTCGGAGAAATGGGCAGTCCCCGCCATAAATGGAGGGTAGTGAAGCTCTGTCGGCCTATCACGTGAGTAGTGGCGGCCAGCAAGACCGGTGTGTGTGTGTGTGTGTGTGTGTGTGTGTGTGTGTGTGTGTGTGTGTGTGTTAGTTTAGTAGTCAAAAAGGGGACAGGAACACATGAAGAGAAAGTAAATACAACAACACTTCAAATGATGGCATCTGGTGGGCTAATAACCAATCTTTATGTCTAACTGTGCTAAGATGCAACGTTGCGTTACGTCAGAGTTCTGAAGTTTGAATGGCGAAAGGAAAGTTTATATGTCTTGCCTGCAGTGACTAACATCTGACTTCTGGCAAGAAGAATAACTCAGTCTACTCAGAGCACCGCTGCAACGTTGCGTTACTTCGGTGGCCTAATGTTTTGAATGACTGAAAGAAACTTCGCTGACAGTGGTTGAAAGTTTCTACGACAAGAGGTAACCACAATGTATACAGTATCAAGCACAAAAACATTCAAGAAGTAGCGTGATCACAGCAATGAAACAGGATACATTGGTCCACAAATCACATTACAGTAATACATGTAAGATTTTCTCAAGAGTAGCACTTACAAATTAAACACACTATCTTTCTCTGCCCAAAACTAAGCCTCCTTACTGTTGGCGTGTCTGTCTGTTAGTTTTGGTCCCACGGACAAAACGGATTCATTTATCACTCGACAGTAATAACAGAAAAAGCTGGTCTTTCTTCAAAAGCAGCTGAGGGAAAAACAATGTCTGTCCTTTTCTGAAGACAACAGTGTTTCTTCATCTGCAGATGAAAATGGAGCACTGGGGCAGTGTTTCTATAGGATCCAGAGAGTGTTACTGTCAACACCAAAATAGTTCACTCGTCCTGTAAATGTAACAATTTAAGTACAAACATCCTGCAGTAACGTGAGTCACAATGGTAAGACAAGGAGGAGCGGGCTACCAGGACCTTTTATGTCTCAGGTCACCTGGTCAGGGACCCCTGGGGCTTTCAGGGGGCTCAGCCAATAGGAAATTAGTGTTTTGATTCAAACTACAAGATCACAAGTAGGTGAGAACTCCAAATTCTGTAGTTTTCACACCTCAGGCTGCAGTGACTATATGAAGGCCTTATTCCTTTGTTCAGAGGAGAGCACATGACTGTGCTTTGTTTAGAAGGTCCTTACTGTCCACTGTTAGGTTCCAACAGTGTGAAGAGTGAAACAATTAGACTATTTCAACACCACAACAGGCAGCCAATAGCATGACTTGCAAGCAAAGCATTAGGCAGGTGTTTGACCATTTTGTAAATCATGCTGGGAGCTCTTAGCCTGTATAAATCATTCATGATGACTGAAAGCGATTTCTTATCATAATGCCTGAATGATGTTCCCCCAGTCGTAGTGATGGTTGTTCTTAAGAGGGCTTGACTCATGCCACATCAGTTTTGCAGCTTCACAGAAACGACCACACAGTTCAGCCATGTGGCTGAATGACCTGAAAAAGCCTGTGTGCTGTTAAAACACACTCTGATTAAAATCGTTTCACATGTCTGCATATAAATCTGGTAAACATCTCTCATATTAAAGGGTGATGTAAAAGCTTTCTTGGTTGCTGCAGTAAAACAAATGCTAAGTAAATATTAACATTTTAGATATAGATACTTTATTTATCCCGAAGGAAATTAAGCTGTCCAATAGCTTATACACATTATACATACACATAGGCACACAGACATATGACATCCATGCACACATACACATACATACATACATACTACAAAAATACAAAAACTATGTAAAAATCAAAATCTACTACCCTGAGAAAGCATACAAATGCACATTAAATAAACATAAAACAAGGCACACATGCTAACCCTTTCACATCCCCTAACCCTAGTCTCACTTTGTCAGACCATCCTCCAAAGCACCGTGGAGGAGGGTCTTGCTAGTCCACACAGCATTCCAGGATGGGAGAAAAACGTGCTCTGGTTTATTGGCATTTCTTTAAACCAATCACAATCGTCTCGGGCAGCGCTAAGTGCCGGACGGAGCCGCTGCAAAATAGCCTCAGGAAGGAACTTGTTTTGGTGGAACGTGTACGTTCAAAAGTTGTTTTAGTAGTGCAACAGAAAACTCAGATTGGACAGATAGTCTAGCTAGCTGTCTGGATTTACCCTGCAGAGATCTGAGGAGCAGTTAACCATAGTCCTCAGAAATCGACCGGAGTTTAAAATTTCAACACAAAGAAAGCAGAAGGTAACGGACATCCGGCCAAGAAGAGTGAATTTCGGCAGAATTTCCAGATGCAATGGAGAATTCCCGGAAGTGGAACGTCAACTTCTAAAAATTCAACCTTTTATGCCTACGGGGATGAAAGGATTTTAAGCAAGGTATTTCTTTAATTGCTGGATACTGTGTTTGGAGTTTGCAGAGACATTATTTTATGATGCAGAGCTACGCAGCTTGGGCTGCATAAAAATAACAATAGATGGATAACAATTCAACTGTGACAAATAATAAGAATCATTGAAATATTGCACCATGCACAATAGCACATGATGAAAATGGTTTACAGAGCCTGTTCAACTGTCCAGAATTAGATCTGTAATATGGATGTACAGCAGCACAGTTTTGAATGCAATACATTTTGGTGGCATCACTATTTATTAATTTACAATATTATATGTTGAATGATATTCCTATTCCTAGAGAATATGGATCTATCATCTATTTCAACCAGATATAATCATTTTCTTGAAATACGTTTTTTTGGGGAACCCTTTCCTTCAAAAAGTATTTTTAGGTAAAAAAAACCCTACATTTTACTTTTTGTTGCACAAGTAACACTTGAATCGTTTTCAAAATCCCTGCTTCCTTTTGTGTCAAGAAATGTCTACTTTACCATATAATTGTTTTTACACATGGGAAGCAACATATGATATTGCACAACAGTCCAAAAGTAATGTTAGCTATTAATGTAAAAAAAAGAAGAAAAAAAAAGATGTAGGTATTGTATTTGCAAGTGTCCTTGACAGCATGGGAAACTACAGCTTTCGATAAAAGCTCTTCAAATACCTCCAAGTCCAGCACACCAGGGCACAAAACTGAAGCCAAGTTTCTATCTGTTCTGGGTTTCAATTTGGCAGATTGTATCCCCATGCATGCCCATGCACACACATAAGGTACACACAGACACTTAGCACAAGGGCATCCTGTCAGAAGTAGATCCATACCAAGTCCTGTGCCAGAGCCCTGGAGCCACGAGATATTTTGTGCCGAGAATTTGTTTGAATATATTAGCCAGTTTATTTGGCTCAACAGACACTGAAACACAACTCTGAAATGAGTGCAAAGTATTCATTTATGTTAAAAATTTCAGAGTTTAAACAAAACAAAAAAACGCTGAGCTTAGCAGAGTTTCCTGTTGGTCATTTCCTTTGTTGTATATGAGATTGTATGCTCTGTACGACAAAATAATGTCAAGCAATACCAACAGAAAGGTTGTGACGCATTTAAAACCTGTGAATGTTACTAACACTGATGTCCTTCCGTGCCCTTGGATGGACACTGACAAAGGATTCAAAACCCTCAATGTCAGCACGGCCAACCATGGCCTTGCACACGTGACAGATATTGACATGCTTACCTTACAGTTTCCTAACCCTGCGGCTTTCCCTTGCCTGGACTGTCAGGCTCTTAAATGACAGCTAGCATTCTCTCGCTGCACTCGTCTCCGCCACTGTGACATTGGTTAGCTGATTCGTAACAGCTATGACTTTGGGAACGATAAGTGGTCGTAACAGCTGTCATGACATGAAGTTCAACATGATTTAGAAGTGGTAATGAGGAGAGAATTCAGGGGCTATGGTACATAAACCAACACAATGCTGACTGGGTTGGAGAGGATGACTTATATGATTATGATATGCCCTTGACTTACAAAGGAATGACATGTCAGAGACTGGAGTTGTTATTATCCCTTAGCTTACTGGACAAAGGCACAGCCATGTCCAATGTTTTCCCTTACATTATTACCAAAATCACATGGTTTAAAGTAGGCTACAATATCAATCTTTAGAGGAAACTAGATTAAAATGTCTTCTGTAGAGCTCCCAGAGCTTTGATGATCTTTGCAGCAGCAGATCAAACCAACTCTCAGCAGGCACCAGATGGAAGATGGCGGTATAAATGTATCATGTTCAACATCACTGGTGGAAGTGTCTTCAAGGAAAATACTGGTAGTGGTGGTGATGGTGAAAAGATTGTGTATAGCCTCTTTCCGACCAAGTAGTTACAAGAATGTAGTTATAGGAACAGTCCACTTCTAAACAGTTCTACTAACTACTCTCCCCCAAAACCGGCTTTTCCATTTGCATTCGCACGGGCCAAGTGGCCATAGGAACTGGTAGGAGGGGTGTGACGCAAGCATGGCAACGGTCTTTATAGGATCCTCATAACGGAGTTCGAACGGCTGCGTTTAAAGACTAGGCTGGAGTACTTAATCATATTACATATTACGCTGGAGCCTTCGTCTTCTGTGTTTCTCTGTTAAGTACTCGAGCCTAGTCTTTAAACGGCGCCGTTCGAACTCCGTTATGAGGATCCTATAAAGATGCTATAAAGACCGTTGCCGTGCTTGCGTCACTCCATTACCCCTCCTACCAGTTCCTATGGCCACTTGGCCAGTGCGAATGCAAATGGAAAAACGGTTTTGGGGGAGAGTAGTTAGTAGAACTGTTTAGAAGTGGACTGTTCCTACAACTATGTTCCTGTAACTACTTGGTCGGAAAGAGGCTATTATTATGGAAGAAGATAGAAGAGCAGAGCGCACTAGGCAAACAAAACGACGGGTAAGTTTAACTAGCATTAACAATTAGCTGATTGAATGCATGATGTTTGTCTTATGAGTTAGCATACGTAGGCGAATTGCAACAGACATTGAAGAATATTTACTGTTTGTGTTTCAGACGTTGCTAGGTCACTAAGGGATCCTATGCGGAAAAGGGACAAGGGAAAAGATCCTGCCCTGAAGTAGGAGCTGAAAGAGTTACAGGAACTGCGGTCAGAGGAACTTAATAATCCCCAAATTGGTCCAGTCGGAACACGAGAAAAAAAAGGTTCTAGGAACGTTATGTTCTAGAAACTGCAAAAATCCCTCCGGTCGGAAAGAGGCTTATATCTACTGTGCGCTGATCTTTCTGCAGTACGGACCGGTAGTAACAACACTTTGTATCTGCAGAATGTGTATCTGAAGGATACAGAGCGATAACATAATATTTTGGAAATAAGCTTATCCAAAAATTACCCATCTAAATAATTATTTGTAACAGAACAGAATATTTATTTTCTATTTAAGTTTGGATGAAAATCGACAGACAATAGACACAGGTTAGAACGGGATCAGCTTTACCTTGCAGTACAGTGCACCCCAAATGCACCACATTAATTCAACACAGCAACAAGCCACTATGGAATGCCATCACAATACACAACATCAGAAACAGATTAAGATACAGTCAGGTCCATAAATATTGGGACATCGACACAATTCTAATCTTTTTGGCTCTATACACCACCACAATGGAGTTGAAATGAAACGAACAAGATGTGCTTTAACT
The DNA here is from genome assembly GCF_031162955.1 of Sander vitreus. Lineage (NCBI taxonomy): Eukaryota > Metazoa > Chordata > Actinopteri > Perciformes > Percidae > Sander > Sander vitreus. The sequence goes on along the minus strand of NC_135856.1, from coordinate 27,267,134 downwards.
GCAGACTTTCAGCTTTAATTTGAGGGTATTTACATCCAAATCAGGTGAACGGTGTAGGAATTACAACAGTTTGTATATGTGCCTCCCACTTTCTAAGGGACCAAAAGTAATGGGACAATTGGCTGCTCAGCTGTTCCATGGCTAGGTGTGTGTTATTCCCTCATTATCCCATTTACAAGGAGCAGATAAAAGGTCCAGAGTTCATTTCAAGTGTGCTATTTGCATTTGGAATCTGTTGCTGTCAACTCTCAATATGAGATCCAAAGAGCTGTCACTATCAGTGAAGCAAGCCATCATTAGGCTGAAAAATCTAAACAAACCCATCAGAGAGATAGCAAAAACATTAGGTGTGGCCAAATCAACTGTTTGGAACATTCTTAAAAAGAAAGAACGCACCGGTGAGCTCAGCAACACCAAAAGACCCGGAAGACCACGGAAAACAACTGTGGTGGATGACCGAAGAATACTTTCCCTGGTGAAGAAAACACCCTTCACAACAGTTGGCCAGATCAAGAACACTCTCCAGGAGGTAGGTGTATGTGTGTCAAAGTCAACAATCAAGAGAAGACTTCACCAGAGTGAATACAGAGGGTTCACTACAAGATGTAAACCATTGGTGAGCCTCAAAAACAGGAAGGCCAGATTAGAGTTTGCCAAACAACATCTAAAAAAAGCCTTCACATTTCTGGAACAACATCCTATGGACAGATGAGACAAAGATCAACTTGTACCAGAGTGATGGGAAGAGAAGAGTATGGAGAAGGAAAGGAACTGCTCATGATCCAAAGCATACCACCTCATCAGTGAAGTATGGTGGTGGTAGTGTCATGGCGTGGGCATGTATGGCTGCCAATGGAACTGCTTCTCTTGTATTTATTGATGATGTGACTGCTGACAAAAGCAGCAGGATGAATTCTGAAGTGTTTCGGGCAATATTATCTGCTCATATTCAGCCAAATGCTTCAGAACTCATTGGACGGCGCTTCACAGTGCAGATGGACAATGACCCGAAGCATACTGCGAAAGCAACCAAAGAGTTTTTTAAGGGAAAGAAGTGGAATGTTATGCAATGGCCAAGTCAATCACCTGACCTGAATCCGATTGAGCATGCATTTCACTTGCTGAAACAAAACTGAAGGGAAAATGCCCCAAGAACAAGCAGGAACTGAAGACAGTTGCAGTAGAGGCCTGGCAGAGCATCACCAGGGATGAAATCCAGCGTCTGGTGATATCTATGCGTTCCAGACTTCAGGCTGGAATTGATTGCAAAGGATTTGCAACCAAGTATTAAAAAGTGAAAGTTTGATTTATGATTGTTAATCTGTCCCATTACTTTTGGTCCCTTAAAAAGTGGGAGGCACATATACAAACTGTTGTAATTCCTACACCGTTCACCTGATTTGGATGTAAATACCCTCAAATTAAAGCTGAAAGTCTGCAGTTAAAGCACATCTTGTTCGTTTCATTTCAACTCCATTGTGGTGGTGTATAGAGCCAAAAAGATTAGAATTGTGTCGATGTCCCAATATTTATGGACCTGACTGTAGTATGATTTTACCAAGTAGTAAATCACCTTCTGCTTTCTTTGTGTTGGCATTCTAAACTCCGGTTGATTTGGGAAACATCCTCTGTGCTAGAACAGATAATCAAATTATATTTGTCTTTGTTTTAGTAAAATCCTCATCACAAATATATATCAGGCATGAATGAGTATTGCTGTGGCTTAGGAAATGTTGCTTCACTAGTCTATATCCACGACTTCCACTTCCGGGATTGCTCTGTTGCCGCCAAAAATTTCGCTGTATGTCCTTCTTTTCGGCCGGATATCGGTCACCTTCCGCTTTCTTTGTGTTGTAATTTTAAACTTCAGTGGATTTCTGAGGACTATGGTTAACTGCTCCTCAGATCTCTGCAGGGTAAATCCAGACAGCTAGCTAGACTATCTGTCCAATCTGAGTTTTCTGTTGCACAACTAAAACAACTTTTGAACTTACACGTTCCACCAAAACAAGTTCCTTCCTGAGGCTATTTTGCAGAAGCACCGTACCTGCGTCCAGCACTTAACGCCGACCAAGACGATTGTGATTGGTTTAAAGAAATGCCAATAAACCAGAGCACGTATTTCTCCCATCCCGGAATTCTGTGTGAGACAGACCGTCCTCCGCAGCGCTGTTGAGATAGGTCTGGCAATGCGAGAATAGGGTAGCCTCAATGAGCTTTTGGCTTTATCATCCAGGATCTTCGTGATGGTGTTAACCGCTGGGCTGCCCTACTAAGACGGGAGAGAGGAGAAGAAAAGGGTTTGGAAGGGAGGGTTGTATATCTGAACAGGTGACTGTATTAGTGAGTCACAGATGGGCCAATTAGTGAGACGCAGGGGATTTGAATTAGTGGGAGGGAAGTGTGGTTTTGTTCCTGAACCTCAGTTAGAATAACTCCATTTACAAATGCATCATCACTGCCAACTCATAATTAGTTAGGAGAAACACATCTGTTGCTAAACTCCACAAATGCCAACATTTCCTCCCAAGATGAAAATATTTTGTTTATGAAACACCAGAGGAACAGCAATGCCCCTGCCTTTTAGCTGTGGTAGAAGTATTCAGCTCTTTGACATAAATAAATGTGGCAATACCACAATGTAAACATATAAACACAAACACACTGAAGTTTTAGCAATAAAATGTATCTCTAAGTGTCACAAGTACACAATAACAACAATTTATTATTCATAAGGTGAGAGAGTATTTTATTATTTTTATATCATTATTTTAAAATTACTGACATGTTTAATGCAGCATTTTAATGTTGTAACTGTTTGAAGTAGAGCTAATTTGAACTAACTTAACTATTTTGCATTAAAAATCAATATCTGTAAATTACCTAACCCGAGCTGTCTGGTGGTATAGTAGAGTTTAGATTCTCTGCCCAACCCGAGCCCGACCCGAGCTCGGCCCGACTTTCGGGGCGGGGCGTTATTTTCCGCCACTATCCTCGGGCCGGGCCGGGCCCTTGATCAAGCATTTTTTTATTTTTTTTTATTGTTATATTTAGGCCAAAGTAACGTGTCCAAAAAGTTACACAAGTTGGACTACAGTTACAAAATGCAACACATGTCATGCGCGGAGTCTCCTCCTCTCGCACACATCACACCGGGGCTGCTGGGCTGTATGGTGTAGCTTAAGTGCAACATGGAGCTTGAGGATGTAAAGAAAAAAAGAAAAACAGGAGAATTACCTTTGAGCAAGTTTGGAGGAAAGTTGGAGGTATGGAACCATTTTAAACAAGTCGTGGGCAGTGACAACATATGTGTCGGCTTTGTCGAGTGCATTATGCTAAGAGCGGCACGCTGCTCGCCTATGACAGCAAATAAAACAGGGACTTGGATGATGAACAGACACATGAAGCAGGCTCGCCGTGGCAGAAAAGATGATAGTCGGCGTTCAACGTCCTCTTTTGTTACTTCTCCAAGCATGAGGGCGAAGCAAGCCCTCACAGAGAAATGCGTTGAGTTCAAACAACTCTGAATTGTCGTTGAGAACGTCAGTTATAACGGCCCACGTATTAAAAAAGTGTCGGGTTGAAATCGGGCTCGGGCTCATAATTCCAGTTAATGTGTCGGGCCGGGCCGGTCTCGGACACAACGTGCACGGGCTCGGGTTGGGTCAGGCTTGATTTTTTGGGACAGATCTAAGCTCTATGGTATAGGCAGCATAGGCAAATGCTAAAGCTACCATGGTAACGGCAGCCTGGGAAAATAAATAAATAAATAAACTTATGATTTAAAAACTCCACCCGAACACAAACGCATACAATATTTGAAAGCATATTTGAGTGGTCTTAAGGCCACAAAACGTTTTAGTACGTTGTCTTTTTGTGCAGCTATTGGTACCTAGCACCTGCAACTAAAAGCAGTTAACTGGTTAACTTAGGTTCAGGAGCAGGGCCACGCCTCAACCACACCTCTAATCACCTGTCAAGCCTACATATACCTGTTCTACTCTGCCTGCCCCGTTTGTCTCAGATTGCTCGACCCACCCTCACTTTCCCTTCCCTTCATCCATTCACTTTCCCCCCCTCATCCATCCCTCCCTCCATTCATCCCTACACTGATCCACTCATCATCTCCTCCCTCATCCCCCCTACCCTCATCCCTTCATCCCCTTATCCCTCATACTCTCATAACCTCATCCCTTCATCTCCTTATCCCTCATACCCTCATCCCTTCATCCTCTCATAACTATTACCCTCATCCCTTCCTCTCCTTATCCCTCATACCCTCATCCTTTCATCCTCTCATAACTATTACCCTCATCCCTTCCTTCTCTCATGTCTCATGTAGGTACCGTCTGGGGGGTCTCGTAATACGCTCGGGTGAAAAGTCTTCCGAGACAGAACCCCCACACTGAGTCTCCTCTACCCTGGTCTTTTATTCATCCTCCCATCAGATGACATCCTTCTTACATCATCCCTCTTCATCCATTCATCCATCTTCTAATGTCTATACATCCCTTAATCTCAATAAACCTTTAAATTACATATCGTTGTGGCGTGGTCCTTGCTAGTGAATTTATGGATGTGCATGTGCCTCCTGATGATTGCCAAAGCACATTTCGTGCAATAAAAAAAAAATGCGAGCCACATACAGTACGGCAAGAACCAGGACTGCTAGTAACTATAATGTTGCTGTAATGGTGTTGTCAAATAAATGTGAATAGTACACTATTTTCCTCTGACATGCAGTTGAGTATAAAGTTGTTAATGTTCATTATATTAGTACCATGTGTTAGTTTTTGCCTAAGTGACCCCAGTCGCTCCTCTGATCTCCCCAACTGCCCCTCTGGTTCGTTCACTATAATGTAACTGTAGCGCAAAATGAACCCTGAACAACTTCCCCACCTTGTGCAGAGTCGTGGTGGTCCCACTCATTCTTACGACCCTGCCCTTTATGCACACTGTGCATATTGCACCACAGTTCATTAGCTTTGAATTTGCATATTGAAATCTCTCTATAGACAGGCTTCTCCTGCACTATTACTCGTGGAGCGCTGCTTAGCATAAACACGGAGGCCAGCAAGTCTATTCTCACTATGAACCTGTCAATCGCACATCAAGGCAGAGCTCATGGGAGGTAAGCAAGGGGGAGCATGTTCTTATTCTGAATGTTGACTTTTGTGATTCATGTGGATTCAAAGCACTGCTGAATGATCTGAAAGTACAGCATGGTGGCTGTCTGCTGTTTTGAGTATCAGCAAAAGTTTCTCTTGTTTGATATGCATGACTTTTGAGATATTAGAGAGGAAACTTTTTTGCAACTAGGGTAATGATCTGCATGTGCTGTTTGGACTATTCCTTTGGAGCAACATCCCTCTAGAAACTGAGGATAACACACATTACTGCAGTGACAGATGCTGATAGAATAGGGAAACCATATCTCATGACAAAGCTCTTTTTTGCATTTTTGTTCGCACATGTAGTGTCACAGCAATAGCAGCCTTTGTGTGGTTTTTGGAGACATTATTATTTAGCAGAGGCAATCAACACCACTTTAACAAACTACAGGGACTTGAATAAGAAAAACAATGCATGGAAACACATCACTAGGGAAATTAATTACTATTTCTTGTGCCAACGGGAGAAATTAACTACCCAAATATGTGTTTAACACTAAAGACGTCAACACACGGCGCTGGTGAGAGGCAAGAGAGTGCAACTTTGAGTCCATATGATTGAACAGGGGTAACCCTTTAAGTTTTCTATCTGAGATTGAATATGCAGTTTTTGTGTTTTTGTGTTCAATAATTTGTCTCTTTGGCAATATGTTTTCATTTTGTTACATTGTGTTGCATGGATATTGCAGCAGTGCAGTTTTTAGAATGTCCTTCCAAAGGCACAGTATACAGTTTATCTTGTCAAATTGGTGAATATGTTTTCTTCATTTTCTTGTGTTTTCTAAAAATTGCAATGATTTGGAATCTCTCAGGCATCCTATAATGTCCCAGAAATGTACCTTCAGGCATGGCTCCACATTGTCTCATTATACTCTCAGTCTGTCTATTAAACTTGGACCCTAGATTACACTGACCGTGCTGAGTAAGTTCATTATACATTATGTATGTACTGATGACTCAGTACCTGATTGTTTAATGAACAAGTGCTACCTTTTTAGTTTCTATCATAATGCTAATTAGAGGCATTTCACTATTTCTTCAGATAAGTTCTCTGCAATTACATAACGGATATTGCATGACAACTGATGATGACAAATCAATCAGTGACAACAGAACAGAATCAATTTAAAAACAAATGTGATTTTGATCTCGGCATGTCAGTGTGCTGTACTAACAGGGAGTATATGTAATGTAATGTGTTGTAATATGTCTTAACATAATTGGTAAACGTCAGTACCACCTGATTGTTGCACAATTCATCATGTCTGTTGTAATAATACTGTTTAATTTCCCCTAACAAAATCTAGCAGCTATTTATACAAGAATCCCGGGTTATGAATAATATTTGAAATTCTGCTTAGGTCAGTAGTCAGCAGCATGGCTGTGATGTTTTGCTGACAAAGGTCCTCATTAGACCCAGTTGCTGATTAAAAACAAGCTCATCTTGTCATCCTCCTATTCCTTCTTCCTCTCCCGTCTTCTCTTCCTCACTATGTCCTTCCCTGTGCTGTTGGTTCAACATCAAAGGGACAAATTTGCATGTAGCAAGAAGGGAGAACTGACAGCCAACCTTGTTTAGCTAGTTGGTGTTCTGGTGGTACTTAATGGCTGCTCACAGATGAAAGGGAAACTGTTTCACTCTACAAACCTCATAAGTACAGCCTCTTCTCTTCCAACTGGCATGATAAAAGATCATTTTCATAGTAAAAGTGAACATCACTATGTACAAGTATGAACATAAGAATTAGGGGTTGAATGAGAACAAGAGTGCAAACACTTGAGTCACTATTTATGACCTGCGATGAGCTCCTTGCTGTATAATTTACTTGTATGATTACTGGTTTCATTATCTTGCTTTAGCTATTATGTGCAATTTACCAATTAGATTAAGAACTTGGTGATCAAACAGATATTGTTGTAATAATAATGAGAGATACCTAGCTAATATTAATATCCGACCACGTCACATTAATCACATTGACTGTGTTAATTCATTAATTCCGAATGTGTGTGTGTGTGTGTGTGTGTGTGTGTGTGTGTGTGTGTGTATGTGTGTGTGTGTGTGTGTGTGTGTGTATCTACATGTCTGAACATGTGTTTGTTGTATGCATGCTTGCTATGCATCACTGCTTTACATCACCCGTAATGAGATTATGTGTTCTGTTTTCATGGCAGCGCAAAGACTGGCAGTAGGAGCGCCACATAAATTGCAATTTTCTTGATTTTGAAATACTCTTTCCCCATTTTTGTTCCTAGTGCAGCGCACACATGGCGCAAAGATTGGAGGAAGATGTGCAAACAGAAGGCGTTTCATTCAAATGACCACTTTGTCAAAATAGATTCATTCATCTGCAATTTGTATTTGGCGTTATGGCTCTGTTCTGGGGCCTCCCCACTCTTCCATGTGCATACGTGAAAAGCAGTGGCGTAACGAGCCAACACCGGACCCCTAAGCAGGATTATCAAGGCGGGCCTCCTACTACAGCACGTGATGACGGCGCAATGTCCATGAGTAGGCTACCATCAATAGGACAGGATAGGATCATAGAGACACAGCATATAAGAGATGAGATGACGTGACATGAAATCAGGAGTAGCCTACGCGCACCACAACAACAACAACAAAAAAAACACTGGTGAATGCGCACCATAACACATGAAAAAACACACAAGGGCAGTCCCTCCAGGATTTCGTGGCCTTTTTTTAGATTGTTGCGGCCCAAAATGCCTGATTTTGCGATAAAAGTTGTGATGTCTTTTGTATGTTTGTTGCAATGAAATTGCAGAAGACAGTGAAAGTTGCAAAAAAAGTTTTTTGTATAGTTCTTTAAAAAAAAAAAAAAGGAAACTTGTTTTGGGGAGAATAATAATTATTACTATTAATTAATTACTCTGGGCTGAAATTTCCTAGGAACCTTACCAAAAAGGCTCAGGATGCTGCAAATGTTGGTATAATATGAAAATGGCTGGTGGATTTAAAACAAAAAGTAATAATTTATTGAATTAATCAAATTTGAACATATGTGTCAGTGGCTTGTTGATCTTTACATTGTTAGTTAATTTCCTATCCTGGCCTGGGACACACATTCATATGGTTTAATAAAGTACTTATTGGACTTTAACTTAGCATTGCACTTACAATAACGAGTGTAGCTGTCCTCAATTTAGGTCATCCTGTACGTCTCATCTCCGGTTTTTCCTGCATTCACCGTGGGTGATTTTGTGTGTGTGTGTGTGTGTGTGTGTGTGTGTGTGTGTGTGTGTGTGTGTGTGTGTGTATCAGTCGGGGGGGGGGGGGAACTCAGCAGCCCAGCCCGCTGCAGAGATCAGACAGGATGTAAACAGCAGCAGCTTTCAGTGACTTTAGAGTGAAAAAACGTTACAGCGTACATTGATGTTAAAATGTTTACAGGTTGGCAGGACGGTCTGAAATGTTCTGCACGGTCTTTCGTTGTAAGTTTTGTTGGTAAATGTGAGATGTTCGACGGTCTCTGAACAATCTCTGAAACAAGGAAATGAAATTGACCTGTTCTCACTCCCGCTTGGTCAGTGGCCAAATGCGATAGGGGGCCCCGGCTGTCAATCAATAACTTCCAGTCACGCGGGCCTCTGATTGGTCCGGGCCCGTAAGCACCGCTTAGCCTGCTTACCGATAGTTACGTGTCTGGTGAAAAGCATGAGGCAGGGAGAGCACACCTCCCTGCCCTTCCATGTGCATGTATGGAACGCCTTAAGCGGGCAGAGCAGCAGTGCAGGATCCCAATACGGTACAGAACAAATCAGCATCAATGACAGAGACACAACATTGATTAAGTCAGACAACATCAATTTAAAAGGAGGAGCTGGGGTGGAGGTGGGTTGCAAGCGCTAGCAGAGACTCAGCAAGGTAGGTGTTATGGGTAGCTCTCTCTCGCCGCCCTGTTTTGGGTGTTTTTGTTCTCTGTTTGTCTGTTTGTCTGTGTGTATCTGTGTTTTTCCACCTGGAGTGCTGGAGGTGTGTTCAGAGCAGAGGTGTCAAGTAACGAAGTACAGATACTTCGTTACCTTACTTAAGTAGAAATTTACTGGAGTAATTATTTTACAGCATACTTTTTACTTCTACTCCTTACATTTTCACGCAATTATCTGTACTTTCTACTCCTTACATTTTAAAAATAGCCTCGTTACTCCTATTTCGTTCAAAAACACACACAAAACAACAACCTATCCAGACAAATCACGCCATCCAGATAAAGTGAATTTGATTGTGGTTGGATAAGAAGTATAAACATATACCATTCCGACACCCTATTGGTTTGTATGCGATCCATCGCACCTGCACAGACCCGGTGCTAATACGGCACCGGTGCCTTAACGACCATTATCTACCGGACCGAGTAGCAACGTGGATTTCGGTGCCTCGTTAGGGGCTACTTAAATGCCTGCGCTTCTCTCTGATGCTCCGAAAACGGACGATAGAGGGAACTGAAACATCGCCGCACGGGACGCTAGTAAACACTACACTCGACAGCAGGTCGACATAGCTAACGGCATAGCCTACCGTTAGCTAGCAGCTGGAGTAAACACAGTTAAAATGCTGACAGCTAAACGGTGTAAAAGTGTGACTGTATTTCACTGTAGAGGATTGTTAACACCAGACTGTAGCTGTCTGAAAAACACAGAAGAGATGTGTCACCTTTTTCAGCCCTTCTGAGTTTGCAGGTATGATTTTAATATAACATTATTATAGTCATTATGGCCTTGGGGTAGTGCACTATAAGCCCCTGTGGGGCGGGCTAAGCTTTTGTCCTTAATGGCATTTTTCCCCCTTACATTACTTTTACTTTTATACTTTTACTTGAGTAAAAAGCTTGAGTTGATACTTCAACTTCTACAGAAGTCTTTTCAAACCCTAGTATCTATACTTCTACTTGAGTAATGAATGTGAATACTTTTGACACCTCTGGTTCAGAGGAAAGTACAGTCAGGTCCATAAATATTGGGACATCGACACAATTCTAATCTTTTTGGCTCTATACACCACCACAATGGAGTTGAAATGAAACGAACAAGATGTGCTTTAACTGCAGACTTTCAGCTTTAATTTGAGGGTATTTACATTCAAATCAGGTGAACGGTGTAGGAATTACAACAGTTTGTATATGTGCCTCCCACTTTCTAAGGGACCAAAAGTAATGGGACAGATTAACAATCATAAATCAAACTTTCACTTTTTAATACTTGGTTGCAAATCCTTTGCATTCAATTACAGCCTGAAGTCTGGAGCATAGACATCACCAGACGCTGGATTTCATCCCTGGTGATGCTCTGCCAGGCCTCTACTGCAACTGTCTTCAGTTCCTGCTTGTTCTTGGGCCATTTTCCCTTCAGTTTTGTCTTCAGCAAGTGAAATGCATGCTCAATCGGATTCAGGTCAGGTGATTGACTTGGCCATTGCATAACAATCCACTTCTTTCCCTTAAAAAACTCTTTGGTTGCTTTCGCAGTATGCTTCGAGTCATTGTGCATCTGCACTGTGAAGCGCCGTCCAATGAGTTCTGAAGCATTTGGCTGAATATGAGCAGATAATATTGCCCGAAACACTTCAGAATTCATCCTGCTGCTTTTGTCAGCAGTCACATCATCAATAAATACAAGAGAAGCAGTTCCATTGGCAGCCATACATGCCCACGCCATGACACTACCACCACCATACTTCACTGATGAGGTGGTATGCTTTGGATCATGAGCAGTTCCTTTCCTTCTCCATACTCTTCTCTTCCCATCACTCTGGTACAAGTTGATCTTTGTCTCATCTGTCCATAGGATGTTGTTCCAGAAATGTGAAGGCTTTTTTAGATGTTGTTTGGCAAACTCTAATCTGGCCTTCCTGTTTTTGAGGCTCACCAATGGTTTACATCTTGTAGTGAACCCTCTGTATTCACTCTGGTGAAGTCTTCTCTTGATTGTTGACTTTGACACACATACACCTACCTCCTGGAGAGTGTTCTTGATCTGGCCAACTGTTGTGAAGGGTGTTTTTCTTCACCAGGGAAAGTATTCTTCGGTCATCCACCACAGTTGTTTTCCGTGGTCTTCTGGGTCTTTTGGTGTTGCTGAGCTCACCGGTGCGTTCTTTCTTTTTAAGAATGTTCCAAACAGTTGATTTGGCCACACCCTAATGTTTTTGCTATCTCTCTGATGGGTTTGTTTAGATTTTTCAGCCTAATGATGGCTTGCTTCACTGATAGTGACAGCTCTTTGGCATATTGAGAGTTGACAGTAACAGATTCCAAATGCAAATAGCACACTTTGAAATGAACTCTGGACCTTTTATCTGCTCCTTGTAAATGGGATAATGAGGGAATAACACACACACCTGGCCATGGAACAGCTGAGCAGCCAATTGTCCCATTACTTTTGGTCCCTTAAAAAGTGGGAGGCACATATACAAACTGTTGTAATTCCTACACCGTTCACCTGATTTGGATGTAAATAGCCTCAAATTAAAGCTGAAAGTCTGCAGTTAAAGCACATCTTGTTCGTTTCATTTCAACTCCATTGTGGTGGTGTATAGAGCCAAAAAGATTAGAATTGTGTCGATGTCCCAATATTTATGGACCTGACTGTATGTCAAGGGGCGTGGCCGAATCAACACTGCACAGCCGTTACTCAGAGCTGCAGCTCATCTACAAGATTCATTCCAGCAGTACTTAAACCCGGGCTGATCACCTCTTCAGCGCCAGTTTGTTATCTACACCCATGTGGTAACTTGGCTCTGAGTTCTCAGTTTATTCAAGTTGTGTCCGTGTTGTCTTGTGCACCCTAGCTTTTGTCTTTGTTCTCCTGAGCTCATACTTACCCTGTGTTTCTGTCCAGTGACCGCTCAGACCTGCTGCCTCCTCCACTGTGCCTACAAGCTTCCAGCCTCACCGTCCAGCTTTATCCTCCACCTGTGGAAACTTCTGTGAACTCTTCCCTGCCTGTCCGCCTCGAGTCTCGTACGACCTGGATCCTTCCCCCTCGGCTCGCCTTGGTACTCGGACAAGCCAGGAGATTCCCCGCTCAGACAAAATCCACACTGTATCTCTGAGTACCATTTTGTTCATTAAAACCTTTACAAACTGCTTTCACTGTCTGTGTGTGAAATCTCTGCATTCTGGGTCAGAACAAGCCCTTAACAGAATGAACTGGCCATGGACCCTACAGAGATTTCACAGTTATCAGACAAAGACGGCATTTTTCAAGCCATTAAAAATCAAGGCGCTCTGTTAGGACAACACGACCAGTTAATCCATAAATTACTGGAAACCAACCAACAATTATTCAATCAAGTAACTCAGCTGTCTTCTCAAATTACAACTCTGTCTCTTCCCAGTGCTCCTAGTGCTCCACCCCTTCCTGCTCCTCCTCCCACTCAGTCAGCGTCCTCTGCCATGGAATCTGCGCCATTCCTCTGGGAACCCCCTGTGACATCTCCTGAACCGTTCTCTGTGGAATTGAACAAGTGTCGAGGTTTCCTGCTTCAATGCGGATTAGTTTTTCAACAGCAGCCACTGTCTTTTGCCTCAGAATCATCAAAGGTACAGTATGCACTGGGGTTACTCAGGGGAAAGGCACTAGTTTGGGCTGAAGCTATGTGTTCCAATCAACATCTCTCCGGATTAACCTTTTCTGATTTTTCCTCACGTTTGTGTACCGTTTTTGACCACCCAGATCATGTCGGAAACGCTTCCAAGAGATTGTTGGATCTCAGACAGGGTACACAGAGTGTGGCTGAATACTCTATTGCTTTTTTGGACATTAGCAGCTGATTCCAAATGGAATGATGAGGCACTACAGGGAGTTTTTGTTCATGGTTTGAATCACACTGTCAAAGATGAGCTAGCTCTTCGCGATGAACCCAGTAACCTGCATAGTCCTGACAACAGGATCAGAGAGAGGAGATGGGAGAAGAGTGGACCCGCACCCGTTCCCATTCGGGTTTCCAGGACACCAAGACCCAGTTCATGTTCTCTCCGTAGAGAGCTCTCGGCAGCACCTGTCCCGCTGCGAGAGATGAGGGGGAGCCCATGCAATTGGGTGGAGATCGGCTTTCCCCAGCTGAACGCTTACGCCACCAACAGGCAGGTGCCTGCCTGTACTGTGGCAACTCCTCCCATTTTCTCGCTAATTGTCCTGTACGCCCAAAAGAGGAGGCTCGTTAGTGAGAGTGGGTACACTAGCGAGCCCCATTCCTGTAACTGAGCCCACATCCCCTCGTCTGTCGCTCCCTGCAACTCTCCAATTGGGTACGCTGTCACTACCGTTATCCGCCCTTATTGATTCAGGGGCAGAAGATAACTTCATTGACTTTAATCTGGCTAAGTAAGCTGACATTCCCCTTGAATCACTCCCATCCCCTATCAATGTCACAATGACAGTTAGCTACTGGCTAAAGTTACGCAACAAATCATCCCAGTTACACTCGCTCTCTCCGGTAACCATCGAGAGGAAATCACTTTTAAAGTAGTGTCAGCTTCCTCATCCCCTCTCATTCTCGGTTTTCCATGGCTCAGGTTACACAACCCTCAAATAGACTGGCAACACAAAACTATCAGCAGTTGGAGCAGTTTTTGTCATTCCTTGTGTCTCGGTTCAGCTATTCCTCCCAACGTGAACACTCCTTCTGTATCAGTTCAGTTCATTCAGTATCAATATCAACATTGAGTTGTTTCCAGGAGCTCCCTTGCCTGCTAGCCGACTCTACAACTTGTCCAGACCTGATAGAGAGGCTATGGAGAAATATATCGGAGAGTCCCTGGCCGCGGGTATCATTCGTCCATCATCATCACCTGTGGGGGCTGGGTTTTTCTTTGTGGACAAGAAGGACAAGACACTGCGCCCCTGTATAGATTTTCGTGGTCTGAACAACATTACAGTAAAAAATAAATACCCTTTGCCACTAATCAATTCTGCTTTTGAACCACTTCAGGGCGCCACTGTCTTCTCTAAACTGGATCTGCGCAATGCCTATCATCTCGTCAGGATTCTGCAAGGAGATGAGTGGAAAACAGCCTTCAATACACCACTTGGACACTTCGAATATCTGGTAATGCCTTTTGGACTCACAAATGAACCAGTTATATTCCAAACTATGGTGAATGATGTGCTAAGAGACGTGTTAAATCGTTTTGTTTTCGTCTACCTGGACAATATTCCGATTTTTTTTCCAAGTCCCTTAAAGAACACGTTTCCCACGTCCATCTCGTCCTGCAACGTCTGTTGGAAAACAAACTTTTTGTTAAAGCAGATAAGTGTGAGTTCCACCGTGAGTCAGTCCCCTTCCTTGGGTTCATTATTGGAAATGACAGGTTTCAGCAGACCCCGACAAGATTAAGGCAGTATCTGAATGGCCCATTCCCCAGACTCGCAAACAACTACAACGTTTTCTGGGGTTTGCTAATTTCTACAGGAGATTCATTCAGGGCTTTAGTCAGGTGGTTGCTCCCCTCACCAAACTCACTTCCCCTAAAGTTCCGTTTGTGTAGTCTCCTGAAGCTGATCTAGCCATGAGTACCCTGAAAAAAACAGTTTTCCACCTCCCCTGTGCTCATTCACCCCGATACTTCTTTGCCTTTTGTGGTGGAAGTGGATGCTTCAGACTCCGGTGTTGGAGCGGTTCTATCACAACGCTCCCCCACGGATCAAAAACTCCATCCTTGCGCTTTTTTTTCCAAGAAGTTATCTCCAGCAGAAAGACACCATGACGTGGGAAACCGGGAGTTGCTGGCCGTGAAACTGGCGCTGGAGGAATGGAGGCATTGGTTGGATGGGGCGGAACAGCCTTTTGTGGTATGGACCGACCACAAGAACCTCGCCTTCATCCAGTCTTCTAAGAGACTAAACTCTCGCCAGGCCAGATGGTCCATATTCTTCAGTAGGTTTAACTACTCTTACTTACCGTCCAGGATCTCGCAATGTAATACCTGATGCTTTGTCCCGCCAGTTTTCCATCTCTGAGTCCAGTGAACCAGAGTCCATCCTGCCCACTACCTGCGTTGTGGCCGCAGTTCGCTGGGAGATCGAATCTCTGGTCAAGACGGCCCAAGTATCAGACCCTGGACCAGCAGATGGACCATCTGGCCGGCTCTATGTCCCTGTATCTGTGCGGTCCGAAGTGTTGCAGTGGGTCCATTCTTCCCGTTTCGCCTGCCATCCAGGGATGCAACGAACATTGGAGGGATGCAACAACATTTTTGGTGGCCGTCAGCAGAAGCTGATGTCCGTGCTTTCGTGGCAGCATGTACCACCTGTGCCCGGGGTAAAGCTTCCCACCAGTCTCCCTCGGGTCTGCTGCAACCCCTGCCGGTCCCGAGTCGTCCCTGGTCACACATAGCCCTGGACTTTGTCACTGGTCTCCCTGCGTCCAAAGGTATTGATACAATACTCACCATTGTGGACAGATTCTCTAAATCTGCTCACTATGTAGCATTACCGAAATTACCGACTGCCAGTGAGGCAGCGGACCTCTTAGTCTTACATGTATTCTCTCCCCATGGAATACCTGTAGACATTGTTTCTGACAGAGGCCCACAGTTCATTTCTCAAGTCTGGAAAGATTTTTGTTCTGCTCTCGACGCGACTGTGAGTCTCTCCTCAGGATTCCATCCACAATCAAACGGCCAGACTGAGAGAGCCAACCAGGACCTGGAAGCGTCTCTTCGCTGTGTGGCGGCTCAGCATCCATCTTCTTGGGCAAAACACCTTCCCTGGATCGAGTATGCGCACAACTCCCTGACCACGTCTGCTACCGGCCTATCCCCTGGGGGCGTCGCTGGGGTATCAACCTCCTCTGTTTCCAGATCAAGAGAAGGAATTGGTGGTTCCCTCTGTTCAGGAGAACTTGCATCGCTGTCATTAGGTTTGGCGTGACGCCCGTGAAGCGTTGCTCAGGACCACAGAGCAGAACAAGAGTTCGGCAGATCGGCGCAGGACCCTAGCTCCCCAGTACCAGCCTGGACAACAGGTGTGGCTTTCTTCCAAGAACATTCCCCTGCGGATTGAATCACGCAAGTTGGCACCTCGGTTTTTGGGTCCCTTCGTTATTGATTCGATTATCAATCCCTCTGCTGTGCGGTTAAAGTTGCCACGGACTATGAGGTCATCCTACCTTTCATGTGTCGCAACTGAAACCTGTCTCGTCCAGTCCTCTGTGCCCGCCTGCGGATCCTCCACCACCTGTACGCATGATTGACGACCACCTGGCCTACACTGTCCAAAGTCTTTTGGATGTTCGGCGACTGGGCAGGGGGCTCCAGTACCTTGTCGACTGGGAGGGTTATGGACCAGAGGAGCGTTCCTGGATTCCCAGAAGTTTTATTTTGGATCCGCAACTCGTGAAGGACTTCCATCAAGCTCACCCTGACAAGCCGAGGCCTAGAGGGACGCCGGGAAGTGTCTGTTGTGGGGGGGGGGTCCTGTTATGGGTAGCTCTCTCTCTCCGCCCTGTTTTGGGTGTTTTTGTTCTCTGTTTGTCTGTGTATCTGTGTTTTTCCACCTGGAGTGCTGGAGGTGTGTTCAGAGGAAATTAATCTGACGACTATGACGAGAAGCAGGTGGACCAGGCTAGGCGGACGCTGCAAATCCTCACTCCCTAACTATAAGCTTTATCGAAGAGGAGAGTTTTAAGTTTACTCTTAAATGTGGTGACGGTGTCTGCCTCCCAGACCCAGACTGGGAGCTGGTTCCACAGGAGAGGAGCCTGATAGCTGAAGGCTCTGGCTCCCATTCTACTTTTAGAGACTCTAGGAACCACAAGTAACTCTGCATTCTGGGAGCGCAGTGCTCTAGTGGGACAATAAGGTACTATGAGCTCTTGAAGATATGATGGTGCTAGACCATTTAGAGTTTTGTAGGTCAGAAAAAGGATTTTAAATTCATTCCTGGATTTTACAGGAAGCCAATGCAGAGAAGCTAATACTGGAGAAATATGATCTCTTTTCTTAGTTCTTGTCAGAACACGCGCTGCAGCATTCTGGATCAGAGTCTTAATGGACTTATTTGGGCAACCTGATAGTAAGGAATTAAAATAGTCCACCCTGGAAGTAACAAATGCATGGACTAGTTTTTCAGCATTGTTTTGAGACAGGATGTGCCTAATTTTGGCAATGTTATGAACATGAAAAAAAGGCTGTTCTTGAGGTTTGTTTTAAGTGGGCGGGAAGGATATATCCTGATCAAAAATAACTCCTAGATTTCTAACAGTAGTGCTGGAGGCCAGGGCAATACCATCCAGAGTAACTATATCTTTGGATAATGAGATTCGGACAATAACTTCAGTTTTGTTTGAGTTTAACATCAGAAAATTGTAGGTCATCCAGGATTTTATATCTTAAATGCATGCTTGAAGTTTAGCTAACTGGCTGGCTTTGTCCAGCTTGATTGATTGACAGTTAACAGTGAAAGTTAATTGAGTGTTTCCTAATAATACTGCCTAGAGGAAGCATATATAAGGAGAATAGAATTGGTCCAAGCACTGAGCCTTGTGGAACGCCATGGCTAACTTTAGCGTACCTGGAGGATTTATCGATAACATTAACAAATTGAGATCGATCAGAGAAACAGGATGGTATGGTCAATAGTGTCGAATGCAGCACTAAGATCTAATAAGACAAGTTCGGAGACAAGTCCTTTGTCTGAAGCAGTTAGAGGGTCGTTAGTAATTTTCACCAGTGCCGTCTCTGTGCTATGATGCATTCTAAATCCTGACTGAAAGTCCTCAAATAGATTATTGCTGTGTATAAAATCACATAACTGATTAGTGACTACCTTCTCAAGGATCTTGGAGAGAAAGGGAAGGTTAGATATAGGTCTATAGTTGGCTAAGACCTCAGGATCGAGGGTGGGTTTTTTTCAGAAGAGGTTTTATCACAGCTACTTTAAATGACTGCGGTACATAACCTGTTAATAAAGACATATTGATCATATCTAGTAATTAAGTGTTAACCATGGGTAACGCTTCTTTAAGTAGCCTCGTTGGGATGGGGTCTAAGAGACAGGTGGATGGCTTAGCTGAAGAGACCTTTAACATTAGTTGTTGAAGGTCTATAGGATAAAAGCAGTCCAAGTATATGTCAGGTCTTGTCGTTCTTTCTAGCAGTCCTGCGTTTTCAAAGTGAACCCTTAGAAGTTGAGGGCAAAAGGTGATTCATTTTTATCTCTAAGAGCATCTGTATTAGCGGACCAGTTAAGCTTGCTGTCCAGGAGCACACCTAAGTACTTGTAGGTCTGCACAACTTCAATGGCCTCAACCTTTATGCCGACAGGCTGGCAGGTTGGCTTTGACTTCCTAAAATCCACCACCATCTCCTTAGTCTTGGTAGTGTTCAGGAGGAGGCAGTTCCTATTGCTCCAGTCACAGAAGTCCTCCACAAGGACCCTGTACTCCTCCCGTCTACCTCGCACACATGTCACAACAGCCGTATCATCCGAATACTTCTGAATGTGGCAGGACTCAGAGTTGTACCTAAAGTCAGATGTATACAAAGTGAACAGAAACGGAGCCAGAACTGTCCCCTGTGGAGCCCCCGTTGTGATGGTTGGGGCCGGCTGGCTGTGTGTTTTTGTTTATTTTCTCGTTCTGTTTTGTTCTCCACGGTTAGTTTCTCTGTTGGTCCTGCCTCTCTCTGTGCCTCTATTTTCTCCCCCCTCTCCTCCGGTCTACTGCTGCTAGCTGATGACGCGCACCTGTTTGCCATCCCATCATCACCTCTCCTGCCGTATACACCTGCCAGTCATCTACAATCAAGCTCAGTATATGAACCCCGGACCAACTCACCGTCTTCGCTTGATCTTTGTGTTCTTTGTGTTTGTTTCTCTGCAGTCATCTTCCACCTTCACGCTGTCTCCAGTCAGCTGGCTCTACCATCCAGTCCCCCCTCCCCTCACAGCTCCCTGCTCTGTTCCACCTCCAACCTCGCTTCCAGCCTTTCCCACTCCAGCTCCTCGGCTCCCTGGATTCCAGTGCCTCTCCCTCGGCTTCCTCGGCCCCGGTTTCCCCGCGCTCCCCTGTGTTCCCTCGCCATCCTACTGTAGCACTATGAGTTTAACTCGTAACTACCTGGCGTTCTTTTGGCCAATCACTGCCGCAGGGCCCCTTATAAATACAGGTAGTAGTCCTCCTGACTGCCCTCTTGCTCGTTGGTGACGGTGTGTGTCATACTTCCGGGTTTTCTTCTGCGTCATACTTCACTCCGTGTGTATCGTTCTGCTGTGCTACAGGTAAGGTAGCGGCTTTACTGTCTCTGCACTTATTTCATGGTTATCAGCTGCCGTTATGTTTACTATGTATTCGTAGATCTCCGGTTGGAGGGCCAGTCCTCCACCCCGCCGTTCAACGCATTCAAAAGCGGATCTTACCAATAGTTACCTGTGCCGTTTGCTGTGCTGTTTGCACGCTTTGAGCTGCCTCCTTCGGGTTGACACAAACGCTGCTTGATCGGTATGTAGGCTAAATGGTGTAGGATTTATTTTTGTATTATTTGGTGTTAACTACCATTTTCTATAAATAACAGGAACCAGGCTGGTTCAGCTGGAGATTGTCTTCAGCCGCATAGCATTCACCCACTGGCTGCTGTTTTGCCTGAGCTGCTGTTTGCCTTAAAGTGCATGTTCTGAATATTGTACCAGCAACTTCAAGAGATTGCTGCATGCCTGTCCTGCCTTCATGGCCACTGGGCAACTACGCTATACGGTCAAATGTGTGAGCCACCTGTTTTATGTGGGCCAGTGTTTTAAAATGTGTGAATTTTGGGCGTTGGCTCCTTGCATTATAATTTGGTTGATTAAGTTGTTTCTTTTCCGTTTTGTTTTCAATTTAGTTAAAAGTTGCATTTACGTTGTTTGGTTTTCTTCATTAGTAACTCTAGTTTTCTACCAAAACATTTTGAGTTTCTCTGGTTAATTTAGTTCAAATTTGTATTTACATTTTGCTTGATTCTTTCTTATTACTGAGTTTAGTTTTCTTTGGTTAAGTTATCATTGTGTTCTAATCATACTTAGTATTTTGTTTCTCGGTTTATTGACAAGTGTGTTCTTTCAAATTTATATTCTTTTGTTTTGCACTGCCTTCCTGGAACCACTGGTGCTTCTGGCAGTGTATTTTGTGTTTATATTGTGATAAGTTTATTTCAGTTTGTTCTTTTCACCCAATTGACTTTCTCTCTGAGTGAATCCCCATTAATCGTGTGTGTCCCCGTTTTTGTCCCCGTTTCAGTTGCTGAGAGCCGAAGGTGTCCCCTTCCTGTGTGCTGTGTTGTCTACCCTGTTTTCTTTGCTGTTTGTGTGTGTTCACGGGTGACTCTCCCTGGGATCCCTCGCTACCTTCGTGACCCCCTTCTCCTCCACTGGTAAGCCTCAGCAGCAATTATAATTCCCCCCCCCCGTTCCCCCCTCCCCAAGGTATGAATGTGTTTTAAATTGTTTTAAAATTATTGACATAAAATTTTTTGTTCCTTTTTAAAATTGAACCTCATCTCTGGCTGAATTATATATACGTACCTGTGTGTCCTTAATTGTATCAATAACATTGTAATTGGGAAGTAAAATCATTCTCTGGGTGAAATTCCCAGGGTGGAGTTGTCAGTGTTTTTGGGGCAGGTTCCACCTAGACCACTACCTCCTCTGTTCTGTCCGCTCTCGTGCCGCCACACTACCCTGACTATCAGTCCCTCGCCATCCTACCTCTGCCCTCTTGCCCTAGCTCCTGTCCCTGGCGTCCGCCTCCCCACCTCCTTCGCTTTGAATTATTAAAATATAACTTTGTTTTGTGAAGCCTCGCATTTGGGTCCGTCCTGTCTCTGTCATAACACCCGTAACAGAAACGCACTTCCCCAACTTGACAAACTGCAGCCTTGATGTTAAGTAGTCCATTATTCAGGTGGTCAAGGAGGGGGACACGCCTATACTTACGAGCTTGTCTGTCTCTCAGTATGAGCGGCTGGATGGTGTTAAATGCACTTGAAAAATCAAAGAACATGATCCTTGCATAGGAACCAGAATTCTGTATTTGAAGGGCTTTGCAGTGTCATTATTGGCAGGAGACAGTTAACTGGAATTGTCATCGTGTCTGTCCAGGGAGATTACAGGCAGTGATATCCTTGAGCTCCTAGAGGACTCCTCTCTCTCTGTCTGTGTGTGTGTGGCTCTGCTTGCAGCTGAGGCTACATCCACACTACTACATTTTCGTTTTGAAACGAAAGCCATCTCTGTCTACACAAGCGTTTTAGGCTCTGTATCAGAAATTCTATCACATGACCATTCACATACACTGGGCATGCACATGCTGGAGTAAACGGTAAGCAGATAGTTTAATGTTACTCTGCGGTTACAAAATCATGGATGTATAAGTTGAAAATACTTTGGAACAACAATGGCGAAAAGTAAGATCTAGGATTGATTTGCTTGGACCAATGCCTAGGTGGAACTGTTACTGAAAGATATGTTACCCTACCTAACCCATAAGACTGATGTGCATCAGCCTTTTCTGTTTTTTCTGTTTCTGGCCGTCCAGACTACAACGTGTTTCCAAATGTGTCCGTTTAGGGGCTCGGAAAAACCAGAGTAGTATAAACGTGAGACATAAGCATAGCAAATGTTATTCGTTTTTAAGCTAAAACGTAGTAGTGTAGATGTAGCCTGATTTGATGGACATGTTTCATATATTTTCAAATGTAAAATGCAGCCCTCAATTTCTGTCCCATATTATTGATTTTCTTTAACCTACTTTTGTATTATTGCACTATACTCACTGTAACTACAGGCAGGCCCAACAGGCAGCGGGTTTGTGTACGGGGTCATCCCCATGTTCCCTCAGCCCTTTGTTCCCTGATTTCTATGACTTTTTTTACCCATCAAAATTATGTCCTATGTATGTAAACATAAAATAGTCAGCCATGGATTGCATTTTTTTTTTTTTGTAACCAACCCATTAAGATGTTAGCTTAATTAGCTACCAAGCTGCTGGTAATAAAATCTGCTAGTGCGTAATTTCATCTGACTAAATTGACACGGTCACTGGCTAGAAATATAAAGTAGTCCTTTGTCTACCGCTGTCAGAAATGGGGGACCTATGTGTTTCAAAAAATGACAGACTTCCAATGGTAGATCTTATTCTTGTAAACTGTGTAATAAAACATCTTGACACTTTTGGTTTTCATTCAAGGTGTCCATATCTTGATTAAAAACAAAGTTGGACCAACACAGCTGAAGTCAATCTCATAATAATTACATGTTTTAATGGACCAGATTTCCTTGGTGCTGTATTAATCTAGATTCTGTGTGGGGGGGGCTGGGGTTGTTGCATCTCAGGGGGGCTAGAGATTACACCTGAGACACTGTGAATAATCTGCAGATTTAGGCTATATCTGAAAGAGTTTTACATCTTCTGTACACACAGACATGCAGTAGCCACCACCGCTATTTCCGTCAAGGTGAGGGGTCACTAATTGCATCTTTCCAATAAATGGATTTCTATAAGACCTAAAAAATTTGAAAAATGAAATTAATTTGAAAATAATGAGAGGAAGAAAAAAAATGAACTGAGGGAAAAAAATAGTCAGGCATTTAATTACAACCACATGGCACCAAACTCAGATTCTCGAAAAAAAGACTGCAATGAAACCATTGTTATTACGCCAACAAATGGGTCTTTTCTCAGATTTCCCTTTAATCCATTCATCCATCCATCGTCATCCGCTTATTCAGGGTTGGGTCGCGGGGGCAGCAGCTCCAGCTGGGGACCCCAAACTTCCCTTTTTAACTGAGCCACATTAGCCAACTCTGACTGGGGGATTCCGAGGCGTTCCCATTCCAGGGTGTAGATATAATCCCTCCACCTAGTCCTGGGTCTTCCTCGAGGCCTCCTCCCAGCTGGACGTGCCTGGAACACCTCCCTAGGGAGGCGCCCAGGGGGCATCCTTACCAGATGCCCGAACCACCTCAACTGGCTCCTTTCGACGCAAAGGAGCAGCGGCTCTACTCCGAGTTCCTCAAAGATGACTGAGCTTTTCACCCTATCTCTAAGGGAGACGCAGCCACCCTCCTGAGGAAACCCATTTTGGCGGCTTGTACCCTGGATCTCGTTCTGTCATGACCCAGCCTTCATGACCATAGGGGGTAGGAATGAAAATTAACCGAAACTAGGTGTGAACCGAATCACTTTGATTCCAGTTTGCTCTTTTTTAATTTCAGTTTTCTTTGTTTGCAATTCTTTGTCTCCAATTTTCAGCTACCCACAATGAGCCGTATTGGCTTAAAGGGATACTTCACCGATTTAGCATTAAGCTTTTTATCAGTAGAAACACGGTAGTATTTTCGAATGACAGTGCTTCCCTCTCTCATGTCCCCCTGAGACAAGAGATCTCTGTATTGTGGGTCTGGAAAATTTTCCGATGACGGAAAACAAAGATTTTTGCGTCATCGGAAGATTTTTTTGCCCAGAGGCAATGGACTACAGCCAGTAGTAGGAGCTACTTCTGCATGTTTTTAACCCGGCCAGGGTTGGACTGTCGTCTTTACCTGAAGGTTAGAGGCAAAACGAGTGTCAGGTATACGGTGGCCCTGAAGTGCAAAGCACAACAGCAAATAGAAAAACGCAACAGCAAATCGTAAAACACAACGGCAAATAGGAAAACACAACGGCAAACAGGAAAACACGACAGCAAATATGAAAACACGACATGAAAACACAACAACAAATAGGAACACTTCAAGAAATTTTAAAACGCAACGGCATTAACTTCTACCGGAAAAGGTAGGGCCTATCTAGCAGAGGACGGACCCTCCTGATTGGACTGTCTCTCTGTTAAGTAGGCGCATTTCTGTGTTTTTCACCTCTCCTTCCTGACAGTCCGTCTGTCCAATCAGGAGGGTCTGTCCTCTGCTAGATAGGCCCTACCTTTTCCGGTAGAAGTTAATGCCGTTGTGTTTTAAAATTTCTTGAAGTGTTTTCCTATTTGGCGTTGCGTTTTCCTATTTGCTGTTGTGATTTGCACTTCAGGGCCACCGTACAGACATCTTGAAACTTCGCTGATCTCCGTCTTTTAGCAGAAAACTTTTACAACAATTATGTGCATTCAAACTACCGCACATGTGTACCACTGGGATACATTGGTACAGATCGGAGAATATGCAGGAAACTTTATTACAGACGGAATACTCGACACACTACGCGAGCTTCGCCTGCTACCAAGACCAGCATCTCAGCCTGCGGTCTCGCTCTATGCCGCTAGCCGGTAAGGTGACATCCTTAGCGGTGAAACGCGGAATGAGGGCTGGATGGGGCTGGACTATGAGCTAGCTAGGTGGAAAGCTAACGCTAGCCGGCCACCTGTTCAATCAATCCTGTTTGCAAGTGTCTGCTCATTAGACAACAAACGGGACTACATCCAACTTCAACTAAACTCCCAACGCGAGTTCAGAGACTGCTGTGTTTTTGTTGTTGTGGAAACATGGCTGAACAACAGTGTACCGGACTATCCAGCTATCAGGCCTGCTGCGCTGTCGACGGGTAAGACTAGTGGAGGTGGGCTGTGTTAACACGGACTGGTGCTTGTATCCAGCTAACTGCTGGTGGAGTTTGTGGACTGTTAAATTCCGACCATTCTACATTCCACGTAAATTTACGGTTGTGTTTATACTCGGTGATTACAGCCCACCAAGCGCTAATGCTAGTATGCGTTAGCTGAACTTTACGGAGCATATAATGTGTGTGCACTAAATGTAGCATGTTTCGTATGTCGTTTTTTATATAATGTCGTTTTTATATATTTTAAATGTGAAGTGTAAAATAAGTGTTTAAATGTTAAATTGAGCCACGGTGCAATGTTGTTTTGTGTATATGGTTGAACAACACGTTGTCACACCCATCTCGTAAAATATGGACGCTTGGTCATGTGCCTTTTGTTTTTCTTATTGACGCTAAAAGTCTCCTTTAGCGCTTTAAGTAAACACGGTTCCGTGACATGTGGGAACTATGGGACGGTTGGGTTTAGTAAAGGGTCGTGGGTGGGCATACGTTTCCGTTACACGCGGGAAGAACGGGACGGTTGGGTATAGGCAAAGCCCGTCTACGGAAAGCCGTTCCACTCCCTATTCAGCCCCATTGTACCGAGTTTGGTTGCAGTTCCACCAGAGTTCCACTGGGGGTGATCGCGGTCCAGTGCTAAATGAATGGGACTATATGGAGGTAGACGGCTAAATTTGTCTCTTTCGCCTGATTGTCGTTGAGAAATCTCAGATTTGATTGTAGTTTTTGCAAGTTCAACATGGATTATAGGTCAAAAGTTGAATGAACGAGTACTTGTGTCCTTTCGATTTCTTCGTCGAGTCGTTGTTTCCCATAACACGCTAGCATTCTGCTAATGAATGCTGATTGGTCAGTGAAGGACTGATTACGATCGGAGATCACACTTGATGGCATCTAAAGCAGAACCAGAATGTCAGTGAATATTTCGGCGTGGTCTTTAAAACATTAGCAAACCTCTTTCTAGCTCGTGTATTAACAGGGAGAGCCTAACCTGTCAGCTGTGTTGTCGATGCAGTATCTCTGGCCGTATATGTGTATGACGTCATTGACATTTTAAAAGGCTTTTTAGAACTAAAAAGCCACTTTAAAAAAATCTAACACCCAGCAGTGTGTATTTTCTTAGCCTTCCCTTTCCAATGCAACTTTCAAATTACTAGACAAAAAATTATATCCTGAGAAAAGTGGATTTTGAGGGGTATAGCTCCATAGAGTCCCATTCATTCTGCACTGGCCTGTGAGCGCCCCCTATATGGAACTCTGGAACTGCAACCAGTTCAGAAGCCGGAAATAATGAGAGAGTGGAACTTCTTCCCTTATTAGAAATTCTTTGGTATAGGAAAGGGTCGTGGGTGGTCATACGATTTTGTGACACGCGGGAGGAAAGGCAAAAACGACTATAGCAAGCGTGACAAGCGGGACGCAAACCCCGCTCTCCTGGGTGAAAGTCCTGTGTTTGACCCATCCACCATCCCAACTGATGTCCTTACGCGGAGATTCACCCTTACATACTACTTGCTAAATCCTAACTGCTGATCTCCCCAGTGCGTTACACAAACACGCTGAAAGTCGCCTTTTTCGTCGCAACTATATATATATATATATATGTATATATGTATATGTATGTATGTGTATATATATATATATATATATATATATATATATATATATATATATATATATATATATATATATATGTGTAGTATATATGTATGTATGTATATATATATATATATATATATATATATATATATATATATGTATATATATATATATATATATATATATATATATATGTATATATATATATATATATATATATATATATATGTGTGTGTATATATATATATATGTGTGTGTATATATATATATATGTGTGTATATATATATATATGTGTATATATATATATATGTATGTGATATATATATATATATATATGTATATATATATATATGTATATATATATATATGATATATATATATGTATATGTGTGTGTTCTTTCATTCACTGTAAAATGATAAAGCGATAATCTCAGTGATCAGAAGATTTGCAGCGGAGATGTTATTTGTTAGATATGTGTTAGTGGAAAAAGAGAAGCCTTGCTTCAATGCGCTGGTGTTTGGTTTCGGAGAAAACACAAGCAGCTCAAGTTCACCAACCACAGTTCTTGTTTTCGTGTTTTAATCTCTATAGCAGCAGGGACACACACAGCACAGCCCCCACACACCATACGCAGATAGACAGCATATCTAACTAGTTTGATCCCACACAAAACTGTTGTACTCTTAGCAGTCTAAAATCTGCTATTTTAAAATAACTATTTTCATGCTGCCGCCTGATGCAGTTATAGTCTGGGTATTTGCGCTGTGTCGTTCAGTTAAGTCAACAAAAAATCGGAGGTAGCTGTAAGCAACTCCCGCAAATAAATCATTTTTCATGGTTGTATGTGATGCTGTTTTGAACTGTAAGCAGCATATAACCTGCAGCATTATACCTAAAAGGCTGGAAAGAAATGCATTATAGTCGATTTCAGCATTTTTATTTTGGCAAGTAAACTAAATGGTAAATATAATCACGGTGCAAATGATGACATTATCACATTTTGTGAAACGACAAAAATAACGAGAACGAAATAAGTCCCCTCAGCATTTATATTTCTCTCCATTTCTCTCATGTGCAGTGTCTTTCAGTTCAACAGTCAACACACAACCCTCCATCTGAGTGATCGTGCACACCCACACCAACCTATAAAAATAATACAATTTAGAAACGTGTTTTGTTCAAATGAGTTTTATTTTTTATCAAAACATTAAATAACATAGGCTATGGCGGTTTTAGTGTTAAGAAATACTTGAGGAATAAATTAGTCGAAATTGATTCATTTATTTTTGAGGAAATAAAACCTCAATTAAGAAATACATTTGGAGAAAACAGACTATTATATCATAGGACCTGAAACATCTGTATTTTAAATGTATAAATAAATTTATATGAAATCCCTACTACATAATGCATTTTATATTTTAGTCTCACCTCAAAATTGAATTAATCCTCAATAGATAAATTGCAATCTGGCCTATTTCTTGTCAAAATGATAATCACAGGAGTGTAAAGAACCTCAGTAGCAGTCACCTGTGGGGGCTGGGTTTTTCTTTGTGGACAAGAAGGACAAGACACTGCGCCCCTGTATAGATTTTCGTGGTCTGAACAACATTACAGTAAAAAATAAATACCCTTGCCACTAATCAATTCTGCTTTTGAACCACTTCAGGGCGCCACTGTCTTCTAAACTGGATCTGCGCAATGCCTATCATCTCGTCAGGATTCTGCAAGGAGATGAGTGGAAAACAGCCTTCAATACACCACTTGGACACTTCGAATATCTGGTAATGCCTTTTGGACTCACAAATGAACCAGTTATATTCCAAACTATGGTGAATGATGTGCTAAGAGACGTGTTAAATCGTTTTGTTTTCGTCTACCTGGACAATATTCCGATTTTTTTTCCAAGTCCCTTAAAGAACACGTTTCCCACGTCCATCTCGTCCTGCAACGTCTGTTGGAAAACAAACTTTTTGTTAAAGCAGATAAGTGTGAGTTCCACCGTGAGTCAGTCCCCTTCCTTGGGTTCATTATTGGAAATGACAGGTTTCAGCAGACCCCGACAAGATTAAGGCAGTATCTGAATGGCCCATTCCCCAGACTCGCAAACAACTACAACGTTTTCTGGGGTTTGCTAATTTCTACAGGAGATTCATTCAGGGCTTTAGTCAGGTGGTTGCTCCCCTCACCAAACTCACTTCCCCTAAAGTTCCGTTTGTGTAGTCTCCTGAAGCTGATCTAGCCATGAGTACCCTGAAAAAACTGTTTTCCACCTCCCCTGTGCTCATTCACCCCGATACTTCTTTGCCTTTTGTGGTGGAAGTGGATGCTTCAGACTCCGGTGTTGGAGCGGTTCTATCACAACGCTCCCCCACGGATCAAAAACTCCATCCTTGCGCTTTTTTTTCCAAGAAGTTATCTCCAGCAGAAAGACACCATGACGTGGGAAACCGGGAGTTGCTGGCCGTGAAACTGGCGCTGGAGGAATGGAGGCATTGGTTGGATGGGGCGGAACAGCCTTTTGTGGTATGGACCGACCACAAGAACCTGGCCTTCATCCAGACTTCAAAGAGACTAAACTCTCGCCAGGCCAGATGGTCCATATTCTTCAGTAGGTTTAACTTTACTCTTACTTACTGTCCAGGATCTCGCAATGTAAAACCTGATGCTTTGTCCCGCCAGTTTTCCATCTCTGAGTCCAGTGAACCAGAGTCCATCCTGCCCACTACCTGCGTTGTGGCCGCAGTTCGCTGGGAGATCGAATCTCTGGTCAAGACGGCCCAAGTATCAGACCCTGGACCAGCAGATAGACCATCTGGCCGGCTCTATGTCCCTGTATCTGTGCGGTCCGAAGTGTTGCAGTGGGTTCATTCTTCCTGTTTCGCCTGCCATCCAGGGATGCAACGAACATTGGAGTGATGCAGACAACATTTTTGGTGGCCGTCAGCAGAAGCTGATGTCCGGGCTTTCGTGGCAGCATGTACCACCTGTGCCCGGGGTAAAGCATCCCACCAGTCTCCCTCGGGTCTGCTGCAACCCCTGCCAGTCCCGAGTCGTCCCTGGTCACACATAGCCCTGGACTTTGTCACTGGTCTCCCTGCATCCGAAAGTAATGATACAATACTCACCATTGTGGACAGATTCTCTAAATCTGCTCGCTATGTAGCATTACCGAAATTACCGACTGCCAGTGAGGCAGCGGACCTCTTAGTCTTACATGTATTCTGTCCCCATGGAATACCTGTAGACATTGTTTCTGACAGAGGCCCACAGTTCATTTCTCAAGTCTGGAAAGATTTTTGTTCTGCTCTCGGCGCGACGTGAGTCTCTCCTCAGGATTCCATCCACAATCAAACGGCCAGACTGAGAGAGCCAACCAGGACCTGGAAGCGTCTCTTCGCTGTGTGGCGGCTCAGCATCCATCTTCTTGGGCAAAACACCTTCCCTGGATCGAGTATGCCCACAACTCCCTGACCACGCTCTGCTACCGGCCTATCCCCTGCGGGGCGTCGCTGGGGTATCAACCTCCTCTGTTTCCAGATCAAGAGAAGGAATTGGCGGTTCCCTCTGTTCAGGAGAACTTGCATCGCTGTCATTAGGTTTGGCGTGACGCCCGTGAAGCGTTGCTCAGGACCACAGAGCAGAACAAGAGTTCGGCAGATCGGCGCAGGACCCCAGCTCCCCGGTACCAGCCTGGACAACAGGTGTGACTTTCTTCCAAGAACATTCCCCTGCGGATTGAATCACGCAAGTTGGCACCTCGGTTTTTGGGTCCCTTCGTTATTGATTCGATTATCAATCCCTCTGCTGTGCGGTTAAAGTTGCCACGGACTATGAGGTGTCATCCTACCTTTCATGTGTCGCAACTGAAACCTGTCTCGTCCAGTCCTCTGTGCCCGCCTGCGGATCCTCCACCACCTGTACGCATGATTGACGACCACCTGGCCTACACTGTCCAAAGTCTTTTGGATGTTCGGCGACTGGGCAGGGGGGCTCCAGTACCTTGTCGACTGGGAGGGTTATGGACCAGAGGAGCGTTCCTGGATTCCCAGAAGTTTTATTTTGGATCCGCAACTCGTGAAGGACTTCCATCAAGCTCACCCTGACAAGCCGAGGCCTAGAGGGACGCCGGGAAGTGTCTGTTGGGGGGGGGGTCCTGTTATGGGTAGCTCTCTCTCTCCGCCCTGTTTTGGGTGTTTTTGTTCTCTGTTTGTCTGTGTATCTGTGTTTTTCCACCTGGAGTGCTGGAGGTGTGTTCAGAGGAAATTAATCTGACGACTATGACGAGAAGCAGGTGGACCAGGCTAGGGCGGACGCTGCAAATCCTCACTCCCTAACTATAAGCTTTATCGAAGAGGAGAGTTTTAAGTTTACTCTTAAATGTGGTGACGGTGTCTGCCTCCCAGACCCAGACTGGGAGCTGGTTCCACAGGAGAGGAGCCTGATAGCTGAAGGCTCTGGCTCCCATTCTACTTTTAGAGACTCTAGGAACCACAAGTAACTCTGCATTCTGGGAGCGCAGTGCTCTAGTGGGACAATAAGGTACTATGAGCTCTTGAAGATATGATGGTGCTAGACCATTTAGAGTTTTGTAGGTCAGAAAAGGATTTTAAATTCATTCCTGGATTTTACAGGAAGCCAATGCAGAGAAGCTAATACTGGAGAAATATGATCTCTTTTCTTAGTTCTTGTCAGAACACGCGCTGCAGCATTCTGGATCAGAGTCTTAATGGACTTATTTGGGCAACCTGATAGTAAGGAATTAAAATAGTCCACCCTGGAAGTAACAAATGCATGGACTAGTTTTTCAGCATTGTTTTGAGACAGGATGTGCCTAATTTTGGCAATGTTATGAACATGAAAAAAGGCTGTTCTTGAGGTTTGTTTTAAGTGGGCGGGAAGGATATATCCTGATCAAAAATAACTCCTAGATTTCTAACAGTAGTGCTGGAGGCCAGGGCAATACCATCCAGAGTAACTATATCTTTGGATAATGAGATTCGGACAATAACTTCAGTTTTGTTTGAGTTTAACATCAGAAATTTTAGGTCATCCAGGATTTTATATCTTAAATGCATGCTTGAAGTTTAGCTAACTGGCTGGCTTTGTCCAGCTTGATTGATTGACAGTTAACAGTGAAAGTTAATTGAGTGTTTCCTAATAATACTGCCTAGAGGAAGCATATATAAGGAGAATAGAATTGGTCCAAGCACTGAGCCTTGTGGAACGCCATGGCTAACTTTAGCGTACCTGGAGGATTTATCGATAACATTAACAAATTGAGATCGATCAGAGAAACAGGATGGTATGGTCAATAGTGTCGAATGCAGCACTAAGATCTAATAAGACAAGTTCGGAGACAAGTCCTTTGTCTGAAGCAGTTAGAGGGTCGTTAGTAATTTTCACCAGTGCCGTCTCTGTGCTATGATGCATTCTAAATCCTGACTGAAAGTCCTCAAATAGATTATTGCTGTGTATAAAATCACATAACTGATTAGTGACTACCTTCTCAAGGATCTTGGAGAGAAAGGGAAGGTTAGATATAGGTCTATAGTTGGCTAAGACCTCAGGATCGAGGGTGGGTTTTTTTCAGAAGAGGTTTTATCACAGCTACTTTAAATGACTGCGGTACATAACCTGTTAATAAAGACATATTGATCATATCTAGTAATTAAGTGTTAACCACGGGTAACGCTTCTTTAAGTAGCCTCGTTGGGATGGGGTCTAAGAGACAGGTGGATGGCTTAGCTGAAGAGACCTTTAACATTAGTTGTTGAAGGTCTATAGGATAAAAGCAGTCCAAGTATATGTCAGGTCTTGTCGTTCTTTCTAGCAGTCCTGCGTTTTCAAAGTGAACCCTTAGAAGTTGAGGGCAAAAGGTGATTCATTTTTATCTCTAAGAGCATCTGTATTAGCGGACCAGTTAAGCTTGCTGTCCAGGAGCACACCTAAGTACTTGTAGGTCTGCACAACTTCAATGGCCTCAACCTTTATGCCGACAGGCTGGCAGGTTGGCTTTGACTTCCTAAAATCCACCACCATCTCCTTAGTCTTGGTAGTGTTCAGGAGGAGGCAGTTCCTATTGCTCCAGTCACAGAAGTCCTCCACAAGGACCCTGTACTCCTCCCGTCTACCTCGCACACATGTCACAACAGCCGTATCATCCGAATACTTCTGAATGTGGCAGGACTCAGAGTTGTACCTAAAGTCAGATGTATACAAAGTGAACAGAAACGGAGCCAGAACTGTCCCCTGTGGAGCCCCCGTTGTGATGGTTGAGATCGGCTGGCTGTGTGTTTTTGTTTATTTTCTCGTTCTGTTTTGTTCTCCACGGTTAGTTTCTCTGTTGGTCCTGCCTCTCTCTGCGTTTCCTCTGTTGGCCCTGCCTCTCTCTGTGCCTCTATTTTCTCCCCCCTCTCCTCCGGTCTACTGCTGCTAGCTGATGACGCGCACCTGTTTGCCATCCCATCATCACCTCTCCTGCCAGTACACACCTGCCAGTCATCTACAATCAAGCTCAGTATATGAACCCCGGACCAACTCACCGTCTTCGCTTGATCTTTGTCTCAGCCACACTGATGACTTTCGCTAAGCCCAGAGTTGTTGCCTGTACCTTACCCCCTTCTTTGTGTTTGTTTCTCTGCAGTCATCTTCCACCTTCACGCTGTCTCCAGTCAGCTGGCTCTACCATCCAGTCCCCCCCTCCCCTCACAGCTCCCTGCTCTGTTCCACCTCCAACCTCGCTTCCAGCCTTTCCCACTCCAGCTCTCGGCTCCCTGGATTCCAGTGCCTCTCCCTCGCTTCCTCGGCCCCGGTTTCCCCGCGCTCCCCTGTGTTCCTCGCCATCCTACTGTAGCAGTATGAGTTTAACTCGTAACTACCTGGCGTTCTTTTGGCCAATCACTGCCGCAGGGCCCCCTATAAATACAGGTAGTAGTCCTCCTGACTGCCCTCTTGCTCGTTGGTGATGGAAGTGCGTCATACTTCCAGGGTTTTCTTCGCCATACTTCACTCCGTGTGTATCGTTCTGCTGTGCTACAGGTAAGGTAGCGGCTTTACTGTCTCTGCACTTATTTCATGGTTATCAGCTGCCGTTATGTTTACTATGTATTCGTAGATCTCCGGTTGGAGGGCCAGTCCTCCACCCCGCCGTTCAACGCATTCAAAAGCGGATCTCACCGATAGTTGCTGTGCTGTTTGCACGCTTTGAGCTGCCTCCTTCGGGCTGACACAAACGCTGCTTGATCGGTATGTAGGCTAAATGGTGTAGGATTTATTTTTGTATTATTTGGTGTTAACTACCATTTTCTATAAATAACAGGAACCAGGCTGGTTCAGCTGGAGATCGTCTTCAGCCGCATAGCATTCACCCACTGGCTGCTGTTTTGCCTGAGCTGCTGTTTGCCTTAAAGTGCATGTTCTGAATATTGTACCAGCAACTTCAAGAGATTGCTGCACGCCTGTCCTGCCTTCATGGCCACTGGGCAACTACGCTATACGGTCAAATGTGTGAGCCACCTGTTTTATGTGGGCCAGTGTTTTAAAATGTTTGAATTTTGAGCGTTGGCTCTTACATTATAATTTGGTTGATTAAGTTGTTTCTTTTCCGTTTTGTTTTCAATTTAGTTAAAAAGTTGCATTTACGTGTTTGGTTTTCTTCATTAGTAACTCTAGTTTTCTACCTAAAACATTTTGAGTTTCTCTGGTTAATTTAGTTCAAATTTGTATTTACATTTTGCTTGATTCTTTCTTATTACTGAGTTTAGTTTTCTTTGGTTAAGTGATCATTGTGTTCTAATCATACTTAGTATTTGTGTTTCTCTTGGTTTATTGACAAGTGTGTTCTTTCAAATTTATATTCTTTTGTTTTGCACTGCCTTCCTGGAACCACTGGTGCTTCTGGCAGTGTATTTTGTGTTTATATTGTGATAAGTTTATTTCAGTTTGTTCTTTTCACCCAATTGACTTTCTCTCTGAGTGAATCCCCATTAATCGTGGTGTGTCCCCCGTTTTTGTCCCCGTTTCAGTTGCTGAGAGCCGAATGGTGTCCCCTTCCTGTGTGCTGTGTTGTCTACCCCGTTTTCTTTGCTGTGTTTCTGTGTGTGTGTTCACGGGTGACTCTCCCTGGGATCCCTCGCTACCTTCGTGACCCCCTTCTCCTCCACTGGTAAGCCTCAGCAGCAATTATAATTTCCCCTCTCCCCAAGGTATGAATGTGTTTTAAATTGTTTTTAAAATTATTGACATAAATTTTTTTGTTCCTTTTTAAAATTGAACCTCATCTCTGGCTGAATTATATATACGTACCTGTGTGTCCTTAATTGTATCAATAACATTGTAATTAGAAGTAAAATCATTCTCTGGGTGAAATTCCCAGGGTGGCGTTGTCAGTGTTTTTTGGGGCAGGTTCCCACCTAGACCACTACCTCCTCTGTTCTGTCCGCTCTCGTGCCGCCACACTACCCTGACTATCAGTCCCTCGCCATCCTACCTCTGCCCTCTTGCCCTAGCTCCTGTCCCTGGCGTCCGCCTCCCCACCTCCTTCGCTTTGAATTATTAAAATATAACTTTGTTTTGTGAAGCCTCGCATTTGGGTCCGTTCTGTCTCTGTCATAACACCCGTACTGCATTCTAGCGACCCAGAAACGCACTTCCCCAACTTGACAAACTGCAGCCTTGATGTTAGCAGTCCATTATCCAGGTGGTCAAGGAGGGGGACACGCCTATACTTACGAGCTTGTCTGTCTCTCAGTATGAGCGGCTGGATGGTGTTAAATGCACTTGAAAAATCAAAGAACATGATCCTTGCATAGGAACCAGAATTCTGTATTTGAAGGGCTTTGCAGTGTCATTATTGGCAGGAGACAGTTAACTGGAATTGTCATCGTGTCTGTCCAGGAGATTACAGGCAGTGATATCCTTGAGCTCCTAGAGGACTCCTCTCTTTCTGTCGTGTGTGTGTGTGTGGCTCTGCTTGCAGCTGAGGCTACATCCACACTACTACATTTTCGTTTGAAACGAAAGCCATCTGTCTACACAAGCGTTTTAGGCTCTGTATCAGAAATTCTATCACATGACCATTCACATACACTGGGCATGCACATGCTGGAGTAAACGGTAAGCAGATAGTTTAATGTTACTCTGCGGTTACAAAATCATGGATGTATAAGTTGAAAATACTTTGGAACAACAATGGCGAAAAGTAAGATCCAGGATTGATTTGCTTGGACCAATGCCTAGGTGGAACTGTTACTGAAAGATATGTTACCCTACCTAACCCATAAGACTGATGTGCATCAGCCTTTCGTTTTTTCTGTTTCTGGCCGTCCAGACTACAACGTGTTTCCAAATGTGTCCGTTTAGGGGCTCGGAAAAACCAGAGTAGTATAAACGTGAGACATAAGCATAGCAAATGTTTTTCGCTTTTTAAACTAAAACGTAGTAGTGTAGATGTAGCCTGATTTGATGGACATGTTTCATATATTTTCAAATGTAAAATGCAGCCCTCAATTTCTGTCCCATATTATTGATTTTCTTTAACCTACTTTTGTATTATTGCACTATACTCACTGTAACTACAGGCAGGCCCAACAGGCAGCGGGTTTGTGTACGGGGTCATCCCCATGTTCCCTCAGCCCTTTGTTCCCTGATTTCTATGACTTTTTTTTACCCATCAAAATTATGTCCTATGTATGTAAACATAAAGTAGTCAGCCATGGATTGCATTTTTTTTGTAACCAACCCATTAAGATGTTAGCGTAATTAGCTACCAAGCTGCTGGTAATAAAATCTGCTAGTGCGTAATTTCATCTGACTAAATTGACACGGTCACTGGCTAGAAATATAAAGTAGTCCTTTGTCTACCTCTGTCAGAAATGGGGGACCTGTGTGTTTCAAAAAAATGACAGACTTCCAATGGTAGATCTTATTCTTGTAAACTGTGTAATAAAACATCTTGACACTTTTGGTTTTCATTCAAGGTGTCCATATCTTGATTAAAAACAAAGTTGGACCAACACAGCTGAAGTCAATCTCATAATAATTACATGTTTTAATGGACCAGATTTCCTTGGTGCTGTATTAATCTAGATTCTGTGTGGGGGGGGCTGGGGTTGTTGCATCTCAGGGGGGCTAGAGATTACACCTGAGACACTGTGAATAATCTGCAGATTTAGGCTATATCTGAAAGAGTTTTACATCTTCTGTACACACAGACATGCAGTAGCCACCACCGCTATTTCCGTCAAGGTGAGGGGTCACTAATTGCATCTTTCCAATAAATGGATTTCTATAAGACCTAAAAAATTTGAAAAATGAAAGTGACTGAAAATAATGAGAGGAAGAAAAAAAATGAACTGAGGGAAAAAAATAGTCAGGCATTTAATTACAACCACATGGCACCAAACTCAGATTCTCGAAAAAAAGACTGCAATGAAACCATTGTTATTACGCCAACAAATGGGTCTTTTCTCAGATTTCCCTTTAATCCATTCATCCATCCATCCATCGTCATCCGCTTATTCAGGGTTGGGTCGCGGGGGCAGCAGCTCCAGCTGGGGACCCCCAAACTTCCCCTTTTTAACTGAGCCACATTAGCCAACTCTGACTGGGGGATTCGAGGCGTTCCCAGTCCAGGGTGTAGATATAATCCCTCCACCTAGTCCTGGGTCTTCCTCGAGGCCCTCCTCCCAGCTGGACGTGCCTGGAACACCTCCCTAGGGAGGCGCCCAGGGGGCATCCTTACCAGATGCCCGAACCACCTCAACTGGCTCCTTTCGATGCAAAGGAGCAGCGGCTCTACTCCGAGTTCCTCAAAGATGACTGAGCTTTTCACCCTATCTCTAAGGGAGACGCAGCCACCCTCCTGAGGAAACCCATTTTGGCGGCTTGTACCCTGGATCTCGCTTTCTGTCATGACCCAGCCTTCATGACCATAGGGGAGTAGGAATGAAAATTAACCGAAATTAGGTGTGAACCGAATCACTTTGATTCCAGTTTGCTCTTTTTTAATTTCAGTTTTCTTTGTTTGCAATTCTTTGTCTCCAATTTTCAGCTACCCACAATGAGCCGTATTGGCTTAAAGGGATACTTCACCGATTTAGCATTAAGCTTTTTATCAGTAGAAACACGGTAGTATTTTCGAATGACAGTGCTTCCCTCTCTCATGTCCCCCTGAGACAAGAGATTTCTGTATTGTGGGTCTGGAAAAAATCTTCCGATGACGGAAAACAACGATTTTTGCGTCATCGGAAGATTTTTTTGCCCAGAGGCAATGGACTACAGCCAGTAGTAGGAGCTACTTCTGCATGTTTTTAACCCGGCCAGGGTTGGACTGTCGTCTTTACCTGAAGGTTAGAGGCAAACGAGTGTCAGGTATACGGTGGCCCTGAAGTGCAAAGACAACAGCAAATAGAAAAACGCAACAGCAAATCGTAAAACACAACGGCAAATAGGAAAACACAACGGCAAACAGGAAAACACGACAGCAAATATGAAAACACGACATGAAAACACGACAACAAATAGGAACACTTCAAGAAATTTTTAAAACGCAACGGCATTAACTTCTACCGGAAAAGGTAGGGCCTATCTAGCAGAGGACGGACCCTCCTGATTGGACAAACGGACTGTCTCTCTGTTAAGTAGGCGCGTTTCTGTGTTTTTCACCTCTCCTTCCTGACCGTCCGTCTGTCCAATCAGGAGGGTCTGTCCTCTGCTAGATAGGCCCTACCTTTTCCGGTAGAAGTTAATGCCGTTGTGTTTTAAAAATTTCTTGAAGTGTTTTCCTATTTGGCGTTACGTTTTCCTATTTGCTGTTGTGATTTGCACTTCAGGGCCGCCCGTACAGACATCTTGAAACTTCGCTGATCTCCGTCTTTTAGCAGAAAACTTTTACAACAATTATGTGCATTCAAACTACCGCACATGTGTACCACTGGGATACATTGGTACAGATCGGAGAATATGCAGGAAACTTTATTACAGACGGAATACTCGACACACTACGCGAGCTTCGCCTGCTACCAAGACCAGCATCTCAGCCTGCGGTCTCGCTCTATGCCGCTAGCCGGTAAGGTGACATCCTTAGCGGTGAAACGCGGAATGAGGGCTGGATGGGGCTGGACTATGAGCTAGCTAGGTGGAAAGCTAACGCTAGCCGGCCACCTGTTCAATCAATCCTGTTTGCAAGTGTCTGCTCATTAGACAACAAACGGGACTACATCCAACTTCAACTAAACTCCCAACGCGAGTTCAGAGACTGCTGTGTTTTTGTTGTTGTGGAAACATGGCTGAACAACAGTGTATCGGACTATCCAGCTATCAGGCCTGCTGCGCTGTCGACGGGTAAGACTAGTGGAGGTGGGCTGTGTTAACACGGACTGGTGCTTGTATCCAGCTAACTGCTGGTGGAGTTTGTGGACTGTTAAATTCCGACCATTCTACATTCCACGTAAATTTACGGTTGTGTTTATACTCGGTGATTACAGCCCACCAAGCGCTAATGCTAGTATGCGTTAGCTGAACTTTACGGAGCATATAATGTGTGTGCACTAAATGTAGCATGTTTCGTATGTCGTTTTTATATAATGTCGTTTTTATATATTTTAAATGTGAAGTGTAAAATAAGTGTTTAAATGTTAAATTGAGCCACGGTGCAATGTTGTTTTGTGTATATGGTTGAACAACACGTTGTCACACCCATCTCGTAAAATATGGACGCTTGGTCATGTGCCTTTTGTTTTTCTTATTGACGCTAAAAGTCTCCTTTAGCGCTTTAAGTAAACACGGTTCCGTGACATGTGGGAACTATGGGACGGTTGGGTTTAGTAAAGGGTCGTGGGTGGGCATACGTTTCCGTTACACGCGGGAAGAACGGGACGGTTGGGTATAGGCAAAGCCCGTCTACGGAAAGCCGTTCCACTCCCTATTCAGCCCCATTGTACCGAGTTTGGTTGCAGTTCCACCAGAGTTCCACTGGGGGTGATCGCGGTCCAGTGCTAAATGAATGGGACTATATGGAGGTAGACGGCTAAATTTGTCTCTTTCGCCTGATTGTCGTTGAGAAATCTCAGATTTGATTGTAGTTTTTGCAAGTTCAACATGGATTATAGGTCAAAAGTTGAATGAGCAGTACTTGTGTCCTTTCGATTTCTTCGTCGAGTCGTTGTTTCCCATAACACGCTAGCATTCTGCTAATGAATGCTGATTGGTCAGTGAAGGACTGATTACGATCGGAGATCACACTTGATGGCATCTAAAGCAGAACCAGAATGTCAGTGAATATTTCGGCGTGGTCTTTAAAAACATTAGCAAACCTCTTTCTAGCTCGTGTATTAACAGGGAGAGCCTAACCTGTCAGCTGTGTTGTCGATGCAGTATCTCTGGCCGTATATGTGTATGACGTCATTGACATTTTAAAAGGCTTTTTAGAACTAAAAAGCCACTTTAAAAAAATCTAACACCCAGCAGTGTGTATTTTCTTAGCCTTCCCTTTCCAATGCAACTTTCAAATTACTAGACAAAAAATTATATCCTGAGAAAAGTGGATTTTGAGGGGTATAGCTCCATAGAGTCCCATTCATTCTGCACTGGCCTGTGAGCGCCCCCCTATATGGAACTCTGGAACTGCAACCAGTTCAGAAGCCGGAAATAATGAGAGAGTGGAACTTCTTCCCTTATTAGAAATTCTTTGGTATAGGAAAGGGTCGTGGGTGGTCATACGATTTTGTGACACGCGGGAGGAAAGGCAAAAACGACTATAGCAAGCGTGACAAGCGGGACGCAAACCCCGCTCTCCTGGGTGAAAGTCCTGTGTTTGACCCATCCACCATCCCAACTGATGTCCTTACGCGGAGATTCACCCTTACATACTACTTGCTAAATCCTAACTGCTGATCTCGGGTGCGTTACACAAACACGCTGAAAGTCGCCTTTTTATATATGCTATGTATATATGTATATGTATATCGTATATATATATATATATGTATATATATATATATATATATATATATATATATATATATATATATATGTATATATATATATATATATATATATATATATATATATATATATATATATTTGTATATATATATGTATATATATATATATATATATATGTATATATATATATATATATATATATATATATATATGTGTGTGTATATATATATATATGTGTGTATATATATATATATGTTTGGGTATATATATATATATATGTATATATATATTTATTTGTATATATATATATATATGTATATATATATATATATGTATATATATATATATGTATATATATATGTATATGTGTGTGTTCTTTCATTCACTGTAAAATGATAAAGCGATAATCTCAGTGATCAGAAGATTTGCAGCGGAGATGTTATTTGTTAGATATGTGTTAGTGGAAAAAGAGAAGCCTTGCTTCAATGCGCTGGTGTTTGGTTTCGGAGAAAACACAAGCAGCTCAAGTTCACCAACCACAGTTCTTGTTTTCGTGTTTTAATCTCTATAGCAGCAGGGACACACACAGCACAGCCCCCACACACCATACGCAGATAGACAGCATATCTAACTAGTTTGATCCCACACAAAACTGTTGTACTCTTAGCAGTCTAAAATCTGCTATTTTAAAATAACTATTTTCATGCTGCCGCCTGATGCAGTTATAGTCTGGGTATTTGCGCTGTGTCGTTCAGTTAAGTCAACAAAAAATCGGAGGTAGCTGTAAGCAACTCCCGCAAATAAATAATTTTTCATGGTTGTATGTGATGCTGTTTTGAACTGTAAGCAGCATATAACCTGCAGCATTATACCTAAAAGGCTGGAAAGAAATGCATTGTAATCGATTTCAGCATTTTTATTTTGGCAAGTAAACTAAATGGTAAATATAATCACGGTGCAAATGATGACATTATCACATTTTGTGAAACGACAAAATAACGAGAACGAAATAAGTCCCCTCAGCATTTATATTTCTCTCCATTTCTCTCATGTGCAGTGTCTTTCAGTTCAACAGTCAACACACAACCCTCCATCTGAGTGATCGTGCACACCCACACCAACCTATAAAAATAATACAATTTAGAAACGTGTTTTGTTCAAATGAGTTTTATTTTTTATCATAACATTAAATAACATAGGCTATGGCGGTTTTAGTGTTAAGAAATACTTGAGGAATAAATTAGTCGAAATTGATTTATTTATTTTGAGGAAATAAAACCTCAATTAAGAAATACATTTGGAGAAAACAGACTATTATATCATAGGACCTGAAACATCTGTATTTTAAATGTATAAATAAATTTATATGAAATCCCTACTACATAATGCATTTTATATTTTAGTCTCACCTCAAAATTGAATTAATCCTCAATAGATAAATTGCAATCTGGCCTATTTCTTGTCAAAATGATAATCACAGGAGTGTAAAGAACCTCAGTAGCAGTCAAAGAGTGTGCTAATCAAACTCATTCATCTTATAGTATGCCAGAATCATTTATGCATCTCCTGATAAGTCAGGTTTGGGCCTTTGTCCACTTTCAAATGAAACGTGTGTGTTTAGTTAGCGTCATGCCATATTCACCTGAAATCTCTCTTTCTGCACTAAAAGCATGTTTTTCAATTTACATGTTAACAAGCGTGCAGTTTCACAAGGGGTGGCCGATCAATGGAGTGATTGCTTAAAGATTAGTTCCACAGGCAGACAGGCTCAGCCTGAC